>NC_057809.1:130067020-130367020 GCF_018294505.1 Triticum aestivum | reverse complement strand
GGGGAAGACGATGACGAAGACGAAGCAGCAGTTCGCCAAGGTGGCCTGCCTCCTCGGCCTCAGGGTCTCCCCGTCCCACAGGTAAACAAAAAAAAATTGTATTTGTACGACATGGCACACCGCGCGCACGTGTGCGTGTGGCTAGCTGCATTTGCACATGCGAGGAGCTATGGTGTGGTGGCTCACTGTACGGGCTGTGTGTACGTGTGCGTGCAGGCGGCTCGGGATCGCGACGGAGCTGGTGAGGCGCGCCGAGGCGTGGTGCGCGGCGAGGGGCGCGGCGCACGCCACCATGGCGACCACGGCGTCCAACGCCGCCTCGCTCGCGCTCTTCGCGGGGCGCTTCGGCTACGCGCCGTTCCGGCGGCCGGTGTTCCTCGGCCACCCGGTGCACCGGCACCGCGCGCGCGTCCCCGGCGCGCACCGCGTGCTGCAGCTGCCGCCGCCGCTCGCGGCCGCGGCCTACGCCGCCCTGCTCTCCCCGGCCGAGTTCGTCCCGGCCGACCTCCCGGCGCTGCTCGCGCACAAGCTCACCCTCGGCACGTACCTCGCCGTCGAGCGCGGCCCGGACCCGTCCCTCCCGCCGTCCTTCGCGCTGCTCAGCGTCTGGGACGCCACGCGCTCCCTCCGCCTCCGCGTCGGCGGCGCCGCGCCGCTCCTCCGCGCGTCCCTCGCCGCGGCGCGCGCGCTCGACCAGCACGCGCCGTGGCTGCGCGTGCCGTCGCTCCCCGACGTGTTCCGCCCGTTCGGCACGTACCTGCTCTACGGCCTCCGCATGTCCGGGCCCGAGGGCCCCGCGCTGCTCCGCTCGCTGTGCCGCCACGCGCACAACGTCGCGCGCAAGAACCCGGCCTGCGCCGTCGTGGCCGCCGATCTCGGCCCCGACGACCCCGCCGCCGCCGCGGTCCCGCACTGGCCGAGCTTCTCGTGCGACGAGGACGTCTGGTGCGTCAAGAAGCTCGGCGTCGCCGCTGACGGTGCCGGCAATGCCGGCGACGATGACGACGACTGGACGACGGCGCCGCCGGCTGACGTCCTGTTCGTGGATCCCCGGGAGTTCTGACGCCGACGTCCTCCCAGAATTAATGTCGTCCGTTTTGATTTCTACCGACGGTGTAGATACATCATACTCTCATAGCTAGAATTGACATTTGTATGGTGCAAATTGATGCAGCATCCCAGGTAGTGCAGTAACCAAAATTAGCCCTGGACACTAAAGAACAATAATATGGTCAGCTTCTGACTCTGTCAACATGAACTTGGTTGTTCATCTGTCTCACAGATAGAAATACTAGTAGATGGCTTCATGTACAATATATTAACTATTTTATAAGCCAAAAGAGAAACTGACACTTTGGTTCCACTGCAGAATAGGAAAAAATGATATTGAGAATCAATTTATGAAACCATTCTTTTAAGGGACATATTTTTTATTATATTCAAACTTTTTTTTTTTTTGCCAATCATCTCCTCCTTCATTCATTCATAAGGATCGTAGCATCATTTACTCCCTCCGGTCCTTTTTACTCTGCATATTAGAATTCTCTGAAGTCAAACTTCACAAAGTTTGACCGTATTTATATGAAAAAATATCAACATCTGCCATGCTAAAGTTATACAATATGAAACTTTAAGTCATGACACATCTATTGATATTGATTTCAGATTGTGAAAGTTGGTACGTTCTTCTATAAAGTTGGTCAAACTTTACGGAGCTTGACTTCAATCAAATCTTATATGCGAACTAAAAAGGACCGGAGGGAGATATCACCACCTCCGGGGCAGAGTCCATCCAGAGATTAGGAGGAGAAAATGTAGCTATTCTAGCCAATTCATGAGCTACCTGGTTACTCTCTCTATTACAATGATCATAGACAAAATAAGTCTAGAAACATGAAGTAACAGTCATCAAAGATGGCACTTGCTACTGAAGAAGAATTACCATCTGTCAAAGATGAAACAGCCTCCGCACTGTCCGTGTTGACGTTAATCTTGCTGCATCCACAGTTTGGGCAAGGATTATTCCCAACCTCGTTGTGAAGGAATCGAAGCATATGTTGTCATGACGACAACACCCACGAAAGGGGGGGGGGGGGGAGCGAGAATGAAGAACTTCAGGTGATGAGGGTCAAGTGTTACAGATGGAGATTAACAGCAACCTACTAACAATAATTTAGGGTATCTAATCAGAAAACAAGTAGCAATCACCAGATGTCGCTAAGTTATGTAGTGCATATCAATGATAGTATGAACACAACAAAAGAATGATAATAAGTAATGGTTCCACTGGTTGTATATTCCAGCCAAATCTTCTTTGTTGCACAAGATCAGATATGCTAACATCAAAGCCCAGAAACAGAAGGCTGAGTACAACAATTTGATGGGTCCAGTTTAACTGCCAGTCCACAAAAGAAAGTATCCATTTTGAGACCACATCGTACCTACCCCATAAGGCATAAAAAGGAGCTCAGATATTAATCAATATATAGCAGTTGAATTCGGCCCTGGCCAGAGCGTTTCAGACAATCAAAACAGAAACAACTGAATCTACACAAATGATGAACAAATTAATCATCAGTGGTTTGCACCAGTATCGTTTTGCTCTCCGGAGTCTGGAATGTTTACCGCCCTTCAATAAGAGCACGGCAAAGAAGGAAAACAAGGTAGTAGTTGGAAAGAAAGGAATGTATAGAATAACACATCTGACGCACAAAAAACAATCAGGTGGTTTGGAATATGTTCTATAAATAAAGAATGGAACGCAACCTAGGATAAACTACATGACACATTCAATGGAGCAACTGCTGATGCAACAAAGACAAAACATATGGAAGTCGGAATAGAGGTGCATATAGTTCTTTCCAAGTGCACTAAGAAAACAAACAGATAGTTATTCTTTTGTTAGAAATGAATTGAATTTTTTATGTCACATCTTTGTATATTTTTTCAAAACTACCCAAAGAACATTTTTTGCATTTGTCTTGGTCTAAAGAACTTCCATGGATAAGAGGCTACAAATTAAAGGCAAAAGCATATCTATTGTTGGCTATCATATGCAGATTGAGAATAAATTTTATGACTGTCATGACACCATGCCTGAGCCTAATAAAGACTGCAATATGGACAATGATGCGCATAATAAGTCCAATCTGCTTGCATGACACTATGCACCTAATTCTAATATAAACCGCAATTTGGCTAAGGAAAAACAAAATATCAGTCCAATCAGATAGTGAGCCACTCGAGGAAAAAAAAAGATCTTACATAAAAAAGGGGCAGAAAGGGATACACAACAGCAATCCACTTTAGACGCCCTTGTAGGTGCATAAGGAATGTACCAAAACAATAACTGAAAAGGAAAAATAAATGTCTAATATACATACGCTAGAAGGAATCAAGGAACAAGGAGGGTAAGACCGAAAAGTAGTTAGTGAATGGTAATGTGTAGCTCAACATATTATTTTACACCAACAGGCATAGAGACTGTTTTCTGAATGAAAACGTTACCAAGATAGGCATCTGCGTCTTTTGGAAAGCAATAGATTCAAAAGAATAAAGAGGAGCATGCATATTTATTTTAATATATTCTTTAAATGGGTTGTCCAGGAGCACTCGGCGAGTCTCTATTGGTACTCACTCTCCAAATAACTCCCTTCCCCTCGCACCCTATTACATCAGTCTTGCTTCGTTCTGCAGAATGCGGCTAGTGTCAGAAATATATTGGAAGCTATAGATTTTCATTTTCTACCATGTCAGACACTCCAAGAAGGAGCAACGATTAGGTCAATAAAATCATAGTGGAACCCACTGTTGTGATGAATAGGATGATGATATGTGCCCATCAAATTTATCTTACTTTATAGAACACATAAAGTATTTCCTCATCATAGCTATCGTGGATGAATGTATGACATGCTTATCTTTGTAATTTGCAACTATGCTGAACTTATTCTACATTACGACCACAACGCTGACACGAGAGTATATCCCCATGAAATTCCTGTCAGTATAGACAAACTACAACAATCAATAGTACGATCACACGTGGCGATGGCTCTTATCGTATATCCTCATCTACAATAACACCCCAAAAAACATGAACATTTCTAATATAAGAATAACTAATCGCAATTTGGAGCAACGAAAATACTTTTTGTGGCCAGTAAGAATCGATTCCCCATTTCACAAACTGATTACACTCTAGAGTAAATGCCTGTGAACTATTTTTATTTAGTACTCCCTCCGTCCCAAAATAAGTGTCTCAACTTTGTACTAACTTTAGTACAAAATTGTACTAAGGTTAAGACACTTATTTTGAAACAGGGGGAGTATTAGGCATTAAAATACGATTGCACAGTCATGCTACAAATGAAAAATGCGTCAAATCTAGTGATCATAGTCCAGCATAGAATTAAACATGTTTAAAGCAAGTGGGATAGTAAATAAGCAGTACATGGGTGGCTGGGTGCTGATACCCAAATTACATAAGGAGCAAGGGGTCAGTACTATAATCCGCTTGATCAAATTTATTAATTAATTATACATTTTCAGCTGCAGAAGAAGAGGAAAACATGGATTCAGCATCTTTGATGTGTGTTTCTGGTTCAAAGTAGAGGCAGCGAAACCAGCGACAAATAATCAGATGACAGAGCTCATATACTTATAAATAGCTTCGTTAGTTACCTACATACCAATAACTTGCTACTCCAATCATGTCAAGTGCATGATTCTAAGCCAAGTACAATGGTAGGACGAAAATAGCATAAGCAAAGCTGCTCTCCTTGTGAATATATTCCTAGTTGAAATGAAACTGTATCTAGTGACCACCCCTCAGAGCAAGCACAAGATGGAGCACTGAACCACCTTCAATGTTGTAATCTTTAGCAGTTTTATCGTCAGCAAGTTGCTTTCCAGCATAAATGAGCCTGCAAAAGCAACAGTCAGAGTAAGGATGACGTGCTAGTAAACATTACAGGATTTCAAGTCTAAACTCGGGTTGAAACAGGGCAGTGTTATGACTAGGATAGGATGCCCAACAATATAATTAGTTCGACAAGAAATTTCCCTCAATTAATGTACAGATGTTCTCAACCATTAAAGTCGGCAAGCTAAAAAAGGTTACGGATAACCTAGTCCTGTTTTGAAGATTATTAGTATCAGAGAAAGGACTGCTTCGAAGTCAGGTTTAGTTGAATATACTCATAGAGTCATAGGCCCAAAAGCATAGCAAGATCAAATCATAACAGACTGAAGAAATAATCCACGTTACCAAGATTTTAGGGATGCTAATAACTGCTATATTTTTTTATCATGGCAAGGGAAAAATTGACACAAAGGCATGCTCACTCTTTGCACGGATTTGTTGGGACTCCGATTCTAAGGCACATAGATCTAGCTCCATCAAACCATATTAAGTACCCTGAGACTCACGCATGGTCCAGGGTCGTCCGGGGCGAAGAGGAGGCAAGCAGGCAGGGTGGAAGTGGCCGACGCATGCGCGCGCGCGGGACACACACCCACATTCTCCTGACACGGTGGGGAAGAAGACTCCCCTGCCCCTGGTGGGCTAGGCTGGCCAGGTGGGCTGTGCAGGTGAGCACTCTCTCTGTGACTGCTTTTCCTATTTTGTTTCTGTTCTCTATTTTTCTTTTCTATGCTGATTTAGTCCTGGCACTAAATCATTTTTGTAAATTCTGAAAATAATTGTGCGCATCAACTGAGATATTCCAGAGGCCCTCAAACAATTTCAGAATTATTGGAGCTATAATTTATATATATATGTGTGTGTGTGTGTGTGTGTGTGTGTGTGTGTGTGTGTGTGTGTGTAATAACTCCAATTCAAATAATTGTTGAGTTAATTCAAAGCCCACTTATGCCATGGAAAAATGTGCATCATCAATGGTTGAGGTTTTCACCTTTTGTAGGGCATTTTGGGTTCATTGAAAATTATTTAAAGTTGAACCTATTTGAATTAATTTGGTGCTAGGGTTTGATCATCCCCAGTTCAAATGTATTTGGAATTTAAACGTGATGCAAGCAAGGAGAGCTAGCCTAGTGCATTACCAAACTAGGGATGTGACAGGATTTAAGAGGGTAACTGAAGTATGACACAAAGCAATTGCTACTAGGTAAGTCGAGGAGCTAAAGACCAAGCAACCACTAATAATGCATAAACACCAAGTTCAAGGCATAAGAAGCATACCTCTGCTGAACAGGGGGGATGCCCTCTTTTTCCTCGACGCGCTCCTTGATCCTATCAATTGTGTCGGTAGGCTCGATGTCGATCTCGATCTCCTTACCAGTGAGTGTCTTCACCTTGATCATAGTCCCACCCCTGAGCCTCAGGACCAAATGAAGTGTTGACTCTTTTTGAATGTTGTAGTCAGCTAATGTCCGTCCATCTTCCAGCTGCTTTCCAGCAAAAATTAACCTTTGCTGGTCTGGCGGGATGCCTTCCTTGTCCTGCATCAATGATAAATCTACCTAAGTAAGCGATCAATATTCTCGGTACAAATCTAAACATGAATAGGCCAACAATTCCACCGAGTATTACTACGCAGTCTGCTCACTGGATAGAGTTTTGGAAATTGCTACAGAGGCCAGAACTACGAGGGGCGCAGGTCAAAGGGGCAAGACTACTGCTGCAGGTGGTAGCTGGCACTTTCAGTAGGAGAAGATGCTGGGCGCCAATGGTCCTCAGAAATCAGAATTGCTGGATGATTGCAGGAAACAGGAACTTTTGGAGTCATGGTAGACGTTATGTGGTGGTTTTGGTCGCAAGTGATCGTTCTGCAGGCAGTGGCTGTAGCTGTAATTTGTTTTCTATTTTGTGATGTGTTGTCGGCTGTGCAACCTGTTATAGGATCCTGGTGGTTCTGCTGGTTAGATGTTTTTGCTGTAAGGAGGTCGTTTGTGGACCTGGGTTGTGACGCTGGGGCTTGTGCTTCAGCGGACACCACGTGAATGCTTGTGTTATCAGTTTTCAGAAAATGAAAATTTGGGGGAAACCCCTTAATTCTCGAAAAAAAATTGTCCAACAATGTCTCTTATAACTATAATCAGGGAAGAAACTGTTCATACAATAACATACACCCTCTATCCACTAATGTAAGGCGTTTTGGCAGTCCAAACCAAAACGCCTTACATTAGTGAACAGAGGTACCTTATAAGTGTTGATGCCACGCAGAACTAAAACTATGAGGAAACTGCAAGTAGATGGGCAATACGCGCAGAACTCGGTAGGGGACTGAAACGGATACAGGGCCATCGTCTCGTCTCGCGCGGGACGACGCGCGCGAGCCCGCGAGACGGGGAAAAGAAGGGGAGGACTGACCTGGATCTTGGCCTTGACATTGTCGACGGTGTCGCTGCTCTCCACCTCGAGCGTGATCGTCTTCCCCGTCAGCGTCGTCACGAAGATCTGCATCTCCTCCCCAGTCCCCTCTCCCTCCGCCTCCGAGGTTTTTCGGCTCCTCTCTCCCTCCGCGGCGGCCGGTGTGTGAGAGGAAAAGCGGAGGGAAGGGTAGGGAAGGGCCGAAGTGGACGGGATACACAGAACTGGGCTGTTAACTATTCAGCCCATGAGGAGTAGCAGCCCACGTAGAGATTGTTCGGCAGTTTTTTTTGAGACCTTTGAGAGCGCGGCGACTATTAGGCCTTCTTTGGTTCATAGGATAGGAATTTTATAGGAATATATGAAAATCATAGGAAGTGAGATGACATGCATGTCAATTCCTATAGAGAAAGAGATGTCATTTGGTGCATAGGATAGGATTTTTTTCATTGAATCTAGGCTAATGTTTTTTTCCTCCAAAACGTGAAGGATTGATTCCTATCGTACATAGGAATAGGAATCCATTCCTACAAACCAAAAGGCTTCAAAGGAATTATTATTTTTTGCAAATCCTATCCTATAGAATTCCTACAAAAATTCTACAAAGCAAAAGGGGCCTATAATTGGTTCCCCTCAAAATTAGTATAATTGGTTTGATGCTAAAAATTGGCATGCCAAATTTTGGCAAGTGCCAAATATTGGCTAGAGATTGGTTGTTTGCTAATCTTCATTGTCAATCTCACAAAAAATTGCCAAATATTGGCAACTTTTGATTTTGACAAATGTTGACTTGCCAAATATTGACAATACCAAATGTTGGTATCAAATCAATTATGCTCTATATCTCACTTTCAGAGAGACAGTAGGATGTCTCGCTCAAGGGCTACAGCAGTTGGGCTGGCCCATTATGCGCACTATATCTATATCTATATCTATCTATATCTTCTATACCTACTATTAAAGGAAATAGATATTCTTAATTTGGTTTAGTCCTTTACGTTTGATTTACACACATTAAGCGATCTGGGCCAGTTACTTGTATGTTGATGGGCCTTTTATGGGCTTTCATAGAGAGACCACGAAAAATAATTGGGTCAAAATAAATCAACATTGTGGGAATTGAACACAAGACCTCCTATCTATCTCTTAAATGTAATAATCAAAGACTTATGCACCTTTCATATTTACTAATCCCAACTCACTCTAAATATACGAGTGGCAGTCATCATGTTTATTTTTTTGCGAGAAAAGGAGTTGATATTAAAACGGCCAAATTACTAAAAGGTCCACGCAGAAAAGGAAATTACAACCAAGCCCCTCTACAACCCGACTACGCATGCGCCGTGGACGAGCCGGTGACGCGTCGTTCGCTGCTGCTCGCTGACGCCTTGGATCGAAGCAGCCCCGGGCGAAACGGGAAGTCTCCAATCAACGGTCCCTGAGGACCTACACCCATGGCCGTCGTCGTCGTCGCACCGCTCAACATCGCCTTCCTTCTCCAAATCTTCAACCGCCGGAATCGCCATCCCTCGATCTCCGGCACGGGGGAACCGTGCATGGCCTTTCCACCGAGCAGCGAGCACGAAGAAAGGAGCTGTTCCACCGCGGAGCTCCACTGTAACGCCCCGAGACCGATGTGCCAGGTGTCTTCCAGTTATTCGCTGTTGTTGCCTTGTCATTGCTTGTGTGTCATGCATTCCATATCATGTCATCATGTGCATTGCATTTGCATACGTGTTCGTCTCATGCATCCGAGCATTTTCTTCGTTGTCCGTTTTGCAATCCGGTGCTCCTATGTCACCCGGTGTCCCCTTTTATCTCTTTTCGTGTGCGGGTGTTAAACGTTTTCGGATTGGACCGAGACTTGTCATGCGGCCTTGGTTTACTACCGGTAGACCGCCTGTCAAGTTTCGTACCATTTGGACTTCGTTTGATACTCCAACGGTTAACCGAGGGACCGAAAAGGCCTCGTGTGTGTTGCAGCCCAATACCCTTCCAAAGTGGCCCAAAACCCACCTAAACCTCCTCCATAATCTAGAGCGTTCGATCACGATCGCATGGCCAAAAACCACACCTCCTAGCTCCCTCTACCTATAAATATGTGCTCTCCTCCGAAAATTCCGCGCAGATCAAACCCTAGTCTCCCTCCTCCTCGCGCCACCGGACATGTCCGCTCCGCCGCCGGACGCGTCCACCCTGTCACCATGTCGCCACCGCCGCCTCCCTCCTCCACTCAGGCGCCGCCACCTGGCCCGAGCCGCCGCCTCTCCCGCGCGGGCCCGGGAGGCCCAGATCCGGCCCCCCCGGCCCGGTGTGCCGCGCCCGCCGCTGTTTCCCGTCGCCGGCCGTCCGCCATCTTGCTCCACCGCCGCGCCTCGCCTTGAACTGCGCCGGCCAACAAGTTGACCAGCGCCGCCCACGCCTCGCCGCCTGTGGCACCTCCGCCGCCTCCGATCGTGGCGTCGCCCAGGTCCATGTATTTTTGTGATCTTTGTGGTGACTAGCACAAGCATGCAAAGTAGCTTACTCAATGATGTTGTTTTCAGGGACTTAGAATTTCACTAAGTCCTTGTCATGATATTGTTTTTAGGCCATATGTTCATGTTGTTTCCTAGTGATCCGTGCCTCTTTTGAGGATGATCAGTAAGGATGTTTTGTTAATATTGTGGTGCTCTATCCATCCATGTCTTTGTTTGCATTTATGGAGCACCCTAGCTTGAGTCAATCAAGCTCTACTTTTTCTATAAAATGTTCCTGGCAGATTGTTAACATGTTTAGCGATTTTGCCGAGGTTGTTGCTATTGATCAGTGCATGCTATGATGTTGTTCTTGCCATGTCTAGCTTCTATGCCATGTATTATTGTTGGAAATATCCCCTAGAGGCAATAATAAATTAGTTATTATTATATTTCCTTGTTCATGATAATCGTTTATTATCCATGCTATAATTGTATTGATAGGAAACTCATATACATGTGTGGATACATAGACAACACCATGTCCCTAGTAAGCCTCTAGTTGACTAGCTCGTTGATCAATAGATGGTTACGGTTTCCTGGCCATGGACATTGGATGTCGTTGATAACGGGATCACATCATTAGGAGAATGATGTGATGGACAAGACCCAATCCTAAGCCTAGCACAAGATCATGTAGTTCGTATGCTAAAGCTTTTCTAATGTCAAGTATCATTTCCTTAGACCATGAGATTGTGCAACTCCCGGATACCGTAGGAGTGCTTTGGGTGTGCCAAACGTCACAACGTAACTGGGTGGCTATAAAGGTACACTACAGGTATCTCCAAAAGTGTCTGTTGGGTTGGCACGAATCGAGACTGGGATTTGTCACTCCGTGTAAACGGAGAGGTATCTCTGGGCCCACTCGGTAGGACATCATCATAATGTGCACAATGTGATCAAGGAGTTGATCATGGGATGATGTGTTACGAAACGAGTAAAAAGACTTGCCGGTAACGAGATTGAACAAGGTATCGGGATACCGACGATCGAATCTCGGGCAAGTATCGTACCGATAGACAAAGGGAACTGTATACGGGATTGATTAAGTCCTTGACATCGTGGTTCATCCGATGAGATCATCGTGGAACATGTGGGAGCCAACATGGGTATCCAGATCCCGCTGTTGGTTATTGACCGGAGATTCATATCGGTCATGTCTGCATGGTTCCCGAACCCGTAGGGTCTACACACTTAAGGTTCAATGATGCTAGGGTTATAAAGGAAGTTTGTATGTGGTTACCGAATGTTGTTAGGAGTCCCGGATGAGATCCCGGACGTCACGAGGAGTTCCGGAATGGTTCGGAGGTAAAGATTTATATATAGGAAGTCCTATTTCGACCATCGGGACAAGTTTCGGGGTCATCGGTATTGTACCGGGACCACCGGAAGGGTCCCGCGGGTCCACCGGGTGGGGCCACCTATCCCGGAGGGCCCCATGGGCTGAAGTGGGAAGGGATCCAGCCCAAAGTGAGCTGGGGCGCCACTTCCCCCTAGGGCCCATGCGCCTAGGGTGGGGGAAACCCTAAAGGAAGAGTCCTAGGAGGGGAAGGCACCTCCTAGGTGCCTTGGGGAGGAGGGATTCCTCCCCTTGGCTGCACCCCCTAGGAGATTAGATCTCCTAGGGCCGGCGCCCCCCCCCCTCCCCCCGCTTGGCCCTCCTATATATAGTGGGGAGATGGAGGACTTCTAACCTTTGCCTTTGGTGCAGCCCTTCCCTCTCCCAAGTCCTTCTCCTCTCCCGCGGTGCTTGGCGAAGTCCTGCAGGATTGCCACGCTCCTCCTCCACCACCACGCCGTTGTGCTGCTGCTGGATGGAGTCTTCCTCAACCTCTCCCTCTCTCCTTGCTGGATCAAGGCATGGGAGACGTCACCGGGCTATACGTGTGTTGAACGCGGAGGTGCCGTCCGTTCGGCACTAGGATCTCCGGTGATTTGGATCACGACGAGTACGACTCCTTCAACCCCGTTCTCTTGAACGCTTCCGCGCGCGGTCTACAAGGGTATGTAGATCCACTCCTCCCTCGTTGCTAGATGACTCCATAGATAGATCTTGGTGACACGTAGGAAAATTTTGAATTTATGCTACGTTCCCCAACAGTGGTATCAGAGCTAGGTCTATGCGTAGTTTCTATGCACGAGTAGAACACAAAGTAGTTGTGGGCGTTGATTTTGTTCAATATGCTTACCGTTACTAGTCCAATCTTGATTCGGCGGCATTGTGGGATGAAGCGGCCCGGACCAACCTTACACGTACGCTTACGTGAGACCGGTTCCACCGACTAACATGCACTAGTTGCATAAGGTGGCTGGCGGGTGTCTGTCTCTCCCACTTTAGTCGGATCGGATTCGATGAAAAGGGTCCTTATGAAGGGTAAATAGCAATTGGCATATCACGTTGTGGTTTTTGCGTAGGTAAGAAAATGTTCTTGCTAGAAACCCATAGCAGCCACGTAAAACATGCAAACAACAATTAGAGGACGTCTAACTTGTTTTTGCAGGGTATGCTATGTGATGTGATATGGCCAAAAGGATGTGATGAATGATATATGTGATGTATGAGATTGATCATGTTCTTGTAATAGGAATCACAACTTGCATGTCGATGAGTATGACAACCGGCAGGAGCCATAGGAGTTGTCTTAATTTATTTATGACCTGCGTGTCAACATAAACGTCATGTAATTATTTTACTTTATTGCTAACCGTTAGCTGTAGTAGTAGAATTAATAGTTGACGAGACAACTTCATGAAGACACGATGATAGAGATCATGATGATGGAGATCATGGTGTCATGCCGGTGACGATGATGATCGTGGAGCCCCGAAGATGGAGATCAAGAGGAGCAAAGTGATGATGGCCATATCATGTCACTATTTGATTGCATGTGATGTTTATCATGTTTATACATCTTGTTTACTTAGAACGACGGTAGTAAATAAGATGATCCCTCACTAAAATTTCAAGAAGGTGTTCCCCCTAACTGTGCACCGTTGCGAAAGTTCGTCGTTTCGAAGCACCACGTGATGATCGGGTGTGATAGATTCTTACGTTCACATACAACGGGTGTAAGCCAGATTTACACACGCGAAACACTTAGGTTGACTTGACGAGCCTAGCATGTACAGACATGGCCTCGGAACACAAGAGACCGAAAGGTCGAGCATGAGTCATATGGTAGATACGATCAACATGAAGATGTTCGCCGATGTTGACTAGTCCGTCTCACGTGATGGTCGGACACGGCCTAGTTGACTCGGATCATGTAATCACTTAGATGACTAGAGGGATGTCTATCTGAGTGGGAGTTCACAAGATGAACTTAATCATCCTGAACATAGTCAAAAGGTCTTCGCAAATTATGTCGTAGCTCATGCTTCAGTTCTACTGTTTAGATATGTTCCTAGAGAAAATTTAGTTGAAAGTTGATAGTAGTAATTATGCGGACTAGGTCCGTAAACTGAGGTTTGTCCTCATTGCTTCATAGAAGGCTTATGTCCTTAATGCACCGCTCAGTGTGCTGAACCTCGAACATCGTCTGTGGATGTTGCGAGCATCTGAGATACATGTTTTGATAACTACGTGATAGTTCAGTTAAATGGTTTAGAGTTGAGGCACCAAAGACGTTTTGAAACGTCGCGAAACATATGAGATGTTTTGAGGGCTGAAATTGGGATTTCAGGCACGTGCCCACGTCAAGAGGTATAAGAGCTCCTATGATTTTCTTAGCCTACAAACTAAGGAGAAAAGCTCAATTGTTGAGCTTGTGCTCAGATTGTCTGAGTACAACAATCGCTTGAATCGAGTGGGAGTTGATCTTCCAGATGAAATAGTGATGGTTCTCCGAAGTCATTACCACCAAGCTGCTAGAGCTTCGTGATGAACTATAATATATCAGGGACATATATGATGATCCTTGAGATATTCGCGATGTTTGACACCACAAAAGTAGAAATCAAGAAGGAGCATCAATTGTTGATGGTTGGTGAAACCACTAGTTTCAAGAAGGGCAAGGGCACGAAGGGATACTTCATGAAACGGCAATTCAGCTGCTGCTCTAGTGAAGAAACCCAAGGTTGAACCCAAACCCGAGACTAAGTGCTTCTGTAATAAGGGGAACAGCCACTGGAGCAGAATTACCCTAGATACTTGGTAGATGAGAAGGCTGGCAAGGTCGATAGAAGTATATTGGATATACATTGTGTTGATGTGTACTTTACTAGTACTCCTAGTAGCACCAGGGGATTAGATACCGGTTCGGTTGCTAAGTGTTAGTAACTCGAAATAAAAGCTACGGAATAAACGGAGACTAGCTAAAGGTGAGCTAACGATATGTGTTGGAAGTGTTTCCAATGTTGATATGATCAAGCATCGCACGCTCCCTCTACCATCGAGATTGGTGTTTGCGTTGAGCATAGACATGATTGGATTATGTCTATCATAATACGGTTATTCATTTAAGGAGAATAATGGTTACTCTGTTTATTTGAATAATACCTTCAATGGTCTTGCACCTAAAATGAATGGTTTGTTGAATCTCGATCGTAGTGATACACATGTTCATGCCAAAAGATAGTACCACCTAATTGTGGCACTGCCACGTAAGTCATATCGGTATAAAACGCATGAAGAAGCTCCATGTTGATGGATCTTTGGGCTCACTCGTTTTTGAAAAGTTTGAGACATGCGAACCATGTCTATTGGTGTATATGCATGAAGAAACTCCATGCAAATGGACCGTTTTGACTCACTTGATTTTGAATCACTTGGGACATGCAAATCATACCACATGGGCAAGATGACTGAAAGCCTCATTTTCAGTAAAATGGAACTAGAAAGCAACTTGTTGGAAGTAATACATTTTGATGTGTGCAGTCCAATGAGTGCTGAGGCGTGTACTGGATATCATTATGTTCTTACTTCACAGATGATTTGAGTAGATGTTGAGTATATTTACTTGATGAATCACGAGTCTGAATTATTGAAAGGTTCAAGTAATTTTAGGGTGAAGTTGAAAGATCGTCGTGACAAGAGGATAAAATATCTATGATATGATCATAGAGATGAATATCTGAATTATGAGTTTGGCACAGAATTAAGACATTGTGGAAAATTGTTTCACAACTAATACAGCCTGGAACACCATAGTGTGATGGTGTGTCCGAACATCATAACTGCACCCTATTGGATATGTTGCATATCATGATGTCTCTTATCGAATTACCACGATAGTTTATGGGTTAGGCATTAGAGACAACCACATTCACTTTAAATAGGGCACCACGTCATTCTGATGAGATGACACTGTATGAACTATGGTTTAGAGAAACCTAAGCTGTCATTTCTTAAAAGTTTGGGGCTGCGACGCTTATGTGAAAAAGTTTCAGGCTGATAAGCTCAAACCCAAAGCGGATAAATGCATCTTCATAGGACAACCAAAACAGTTGGGTATACCTCCTGTCTCAGATCCGAAAGCAATAAGGGATTGTTTCTAGAATCGGGTCCTTTCTCGAGGAAAAGTTTCTCTCGAAAGAATAGAGTGGGAGGATGGTGGAGACTTGATGAGGTTATTGAACCGTCTCTTCAACTAGTGTGTGACAGGGCACAGGGAGTTGTTCCTGTGGCACCTACACCAATTGAAGTGGAAGCTTATGATAGTGATCATGAAACTTCAGATCAAGTCACTACCAAACCTCGTGGGATGACAAGGATGCGTACTACTTCAGAGTGGTACGTAATCCTGTCTTGGAAGTCATGTTGCTAGACAACAATGAACCTACGAGCTATGGAGAAGCGATGGTGGGCCCGGATTCCGATAAATGGCTCGAGGCCATAAAATCCGAGAGAGGATCCATGTATGGAAACAAAGTGTAGACTTTGACAGAACAGCTCGATGGTCGTGAGGCTGTTGAGTGCAGATGGATTTTAAAAGGAAGACGGACAATGATGGTAAATGTCACCATTAAGAAAGCTCAACTTGTCGTTAAGAAGGTTTCGACAAGTTCAAGGAGTTGTCTGCGATGAGACTTTCTCACTCGTAGCGATGCTAAGAGTCTGTTGGAATTATATTAGCAATTACTGCATTATTTATGAAATCTTGCAGATAGGATGTCAAAACATTGTTTCCTCGATGATTTTCTTGAAGAAAGGTTGTATGTGATACAACCGGAAGGTTTTTGTCAATCCCGAAAGATGCTAATAAGTATGCAAAGCTCCAGCAATCCTTCTAAGGACTGGAGTAAGCATCTCGGAGTTGGAATGTATGCTTTGATGAGATGATCAAAGATTTTGGGTGTATACAAAGTTTATGAGAAACTTGTATTTCCAAAGAAGTGAGTGGGAGCACTATAGAATTTCTGATGAGTGTATGTTGTAGACATATTGTTGATCAGAAATGACGTAGAATTTCTGGAAAGCATATAGGGTTATTTGGAAAGTGTTTTTCAATGGAAAGCCTGGATTAAGCTACTTGAGCATTGAGCATCAAGATCTATAAGGATAGATCAAAATGCTTAATGGTACTTTCAAATGAGCACATACCTTGACATGATCTTGAAGGTGTTCAAGATGGATCAGTCAAAGAAGGAGTTCTTGCCTGAGTTGTAAGGTATGAAGTTAAGACTTAAAGCTCGACCACGGCAGAAGAAAGAGGAAGGACGAAGGTCGTCCCCTATGCTTTTGTCATAGGCTCTATACGGTATGCCATGCTATGTACCGCACCTAAAATGTGCCTTGCCATGAGTCAGTCAAGAGGTACAAGAGTGATCCAAGAATGGATCACAGGACAGCGGTCAAAGTTATCCTTAGTAACTAGTGGACTAAGGAATTTTCTCGATTATGGAGGTGGTAAAAGAGTTCATCGTAAAGGGTTACGCCGATGCAAACTTTGACACTAATCCAGATTATTCTGAGTAGTAAACTAGATTCGTATAGTAGAACATTTATTTGGAATAGCTCCAAATGTAGCGTAGCAGTTGCATCTACAAGATGACATAAGAAATTTGCGAAGTACATACGGATCTGAAAGATTCAGACCCGTTGACTATAACATCTCTCACAAGCATAACATGATCAAACCCAGAACTCATTAAGTGTTAATCACATGGTAATGTGAACTAGATTATTGACTCTAGTAAACTCTTTGGGTGTTATTCACATGGGGATGTGACCTTGAGTGTTAGTCACATAGCGATGTGAACTGGATTATTGACTCTAGTGCAAGTGGGAGACTGTTGGAAATATGCCCTAGAGGCAATAATAAATTAGTTATTATTATATTTCCTTGTTCATGATAATCGTTTATTATCCATGCTATAATTGTATTGATAGGAAACTCAGATACATGTGTGGATACATAGACAACACCATGTCCCTAGTAAGCCTCTAGTTGACTAGCTCGTTGATCAATAGATGGTTACGATTTCCTGGCCATGGACATTGGATGTCGTTGATAACGGGATCACATCATTAGGATAATGATGTGATGGACAAGACCCAATCCTAAGCCTAGCACAAGATCATGTAGTTCGTATGCTAAAGCTTTTCTAATGTCAAGTATCATTTCCTTAGACCATGAGATTGTGCAACTCCCGGATACCGTAGGAGTGCTTTGGGTGTGCCAAACGTCACAACGTAACTGGGTGGCTATAAAGGTACACTACAGGTATCTCCAAAAGTGTCTGTTGGGTTGGCACGAATCGAGACTGGGATTTGTCACTCCGTGTAAACGGAGAGGTATCTCTGGGCCCACTCGGTAGGACATCATCATAATGTGCACAATGTGATCAAGGAGTTGATCACGGGATGATGTGTTACGAAACGAGTAAAGAGACTTGCCGGTAACGAGATTGAACAAGGTATCGGGATACCGACGATCGAATCTCGGGCAAGTATCATACCGATAGACAAAGGGAACTGTATACGAAATTGATTAAGTCCTTGACATCGTGGTTCATCCGATGAGATCATCGTGGAACATGTGGGAGCCAACATGGGTATCCAGATCCCGCTGTTGGTTATTGGCCGGAGATTCATATCGGTCATGTCTGCATGGTTCCCGAACCCGTAGGGTCTACACACTTAAGGTTCGATGACGCTAGGGTTATAAAGGAAGTTTGTATGTGGTTACCGAATGTTGTTCAGAGTCCCGGATGAGATCCCGGACGTCACGAGGAGTTCCGGAATGGTCCGGAGGTAAAGATTTATATATAGGAAGTCCTATTTCGGCCACCGAGACAAGTTTCAGGGTCATCGGGTATTGTACCGGGACCACCGGAAGGGTCCCGAGGGTCCACCGGGTGGGGCCACCTATCCCGGAGGGCCCCATGGGCTGAAGTGGGAAGGGATCCAGCCCAAAGTGGGCTGGGGCGCCACTTCCCCCTAGGGCCCATGCGCCTAGGGTGGGGGAAACCCTAAAGGAAGAGTCCTAGGAGGGGAAGGCACCTCCTAGGTGCCTTGGGGAGGAGGGATTCCTCCTCTTGGCCGCACCCCCCTAGGAGATTAGATCTCCTAGGGCCGGCGCCCCCCCTGGCCCTCCTATATATAGTGGGGAGATGGAGGACTTCTAACCTTTGCCTTTGGTGCAGCCCTTCCCTCTCCCAAGTCCTTCTCCTCTCCCGCGGTGCTTGGCGAAGTCCTGCAGGATTGCCACGCTCCTCCACCACCACCACGCCGTTGTGCTGCTGCTGGATGGAGTCTTCCTCAACCTCTCCCTCTCTCCTTGCTGGATCAAGGCATGGGAGACGTCACCGGGCTGTACGTGTGTTGAACGCGGAGGTGCCGTCCGTTCGGCACTAGGATCTCCGGTGATTTGGATCACGACGAGTACGACTCCTTCAACCCCGTTCTCTTGAACGCTTCCGCGCGCGATCTACAAGGGTATGTAGATCCACTCCTCCCTCGTTGCTACATGACTCCATAGATAGATCTTGGTGACACGGAGGAAAATTTTGAATTTATGCTACGTTCCCCAACAATTATTGATGGGTGTATGCTTAGTTTGTCATGCAATTCCTTGTAGTGAGTGCATCAAGCTCGTTAACATGCCTACTTGTTAATCTGTTTTGCCATGCTCCAGTTTTTCACTAAGTCTGAATCTGTTTATGTTTTTGCCATGTTCACATGCTTGCAATTGTATTCTCTGATCCCTTTTGGCTCATGGTCACTAAGGGACTTTTGTTATATGCTTAGAGTATCTTCATGTCATGCCTTGCTTTGCCATGTTATGTTCCTGTAGCATGTAGTTTTCATGCTCTAAAGATTGCTTCCTGATGATAAATTCCCGACCTGTGTTAATTTCACCAAGTCTGAAACCTGTTATCATTTGCTCTTTTGCCATGCTTGTTTGAACCTGTTAATCAGTGAATTAGCTGTATCTTAGTGTTCATCTTTTGTCAAGCATCATGAGTGGATCCCTGCCATGTATCTTGTTGCTATGTTTGAGTGTTGTAGCTTGTTGTTCTTGATGCATTTAGATGGCTACTTGCTGTTTATCGCAGACCGGTGCCATAATTGTTTTGCTTGCCATTTCCAAACCGTGCATCCGATTCAGGTGATCTTTATATCGATTTCAACCGAAATCAACTCACCTTTTCAGTGGAACTCTTGGATTTCCAAGTTGAGGTAAGGTTCAATCATTCCTTTCCAAATCATGCATATGCACCGCATACCGCATAGCGCATATCATGCCATGTTCATGTGTTGGTTGTTTACTATGTTGTGTGCTTCTTTCCGGTGTTGCTTCTTCGGGTTGGTTCCGATAACGTCGCGTTTGTGAGGACCCGTTCGACTATGTCCGTTTGTCTTCTTCGTGGACTCGTTCTTCTTCCTTGCGGGATTTCAGGCAAGATGACCATACCCTCGAAATCACTTCTATCTTTGCTTGCTAGATGCTCGCTCTTTTGCTATGCCTATGTTGCGATACCTACCACTTGCTTATCATGCCTCCCATATTGTTGAGCCAAGCCTCTAACCCACCTTGTCCTAGCAAACCGTTGTTTGGCTATGTTACCGCTTTGTTCAGCCCCTCTTATAGCGTTGTTAGTTGCAGGTGAAGATGAAGTTTGTTCCTTGTTGGAACATGAATATGTTGTTCCTTATTGGAACATGTTTATATGTGGGGATATCACAATATCTCTTATTTAATTAATGCATCTATATACTTGGTAAAGGGTGGAAGGCTCAGCCTTATGCCTGGTGTTTTGTTCCACTCTTGCCGCCCTAGTTTCCGTCATATCGGTGTTATGTTCCCAGATTTTGCGTTCCTTACGCGATTGGATTATAATGGGAACCCCTTGACAGTTCGCCTTGAATAAAACTCCTCTAGCAATGCCCAACATTGGTTTTACCATTCGCCACCTAGCCTTTTTCTTTCCCTTGGGTTCTGCAGACTCAAGGGTCATCATTATTTAAACCCCCCCCCCAGGGCCAGTGCTCCTCTGAGTGTTGGTCCAAACTAGAGCCCCTTGCAGCGCCACCTCGGGGAAACTCGAGGGCTGGTTTTAGTTGTACGGATTGCTCATCTGAGTGTGCCCTGAGAACGAGATATGTGCAGCTCCTATCGGAATTTGTCGGCATATTCGGGCGGTGTTGCTGGACTTGTTTTACCATTGTCGAGATGTCTTGTAACCTGGATGCCGAGCCTGATCGGATTGTCTTGGGAAAAGGAATATCCTTCGTTGACCGTGAGAGCTTGTGGTGGGCTAAGTTGGGACACCACTGCAGGGATTTGAACTTTCGAAAGCCGTGCCCGCGGTTATGGGCAGATGGGAATTTGTTAATGTCCGGTTGTAGAAAACCTGAAGTTGATCTTAATTTAAAATACATCAACCGCGTGTGTAGCCGTGATGGTCTCTTTCCGGCGGAGTTCGGGAAGTGAACACGGTGTTGGAGTTATGTTTGACGTAAGTAGTTTTGGATCACTTCTTGATCATACTTTCTCGATCGTGCTTTGCCTTCTCTTCTCGCTCTCGTTTGCGTATGTTAGCCACCATATATGCTAGTCGCTTGCTGCAGCTCCACATCATACCTTTTACCCTTCCTATAAGCTTAAATAGTCTTGATCGCGAGGGTGTGAGATTGCTGAGTCCCCGTGACTCACAGATACTTACAAAACCAGTTTGCAGGTGCCAATGAACTGTGCAGGTGACGCAACCCGAGCTCAAGGAGGAGCTCGATGAGATCTCGTTCATTATGTTGTTCCGTTTCCAGTTGATCAGTAGTGGAGCCCAGTTGGGGTCGATCGGGGATCTGTGTAGCTTTTGGGGTAGTCTTCTTTTATTTTGGTTCCGTAGTCGGACCTTGATTGTATCTGGATGATGTAATGTTTTATTAATGTAATTGTGTGAAGTGGCGATTGTAAGCCAACTATGTATCTCTTTCCCTTTATGCATTACATGGGTTGTGTGAAGATTACCTCACTTGCGACATTGCTTTCAATGCGGTTATGCCTCTAAGTCGTGCTTCAACACGTGGGAGATATAGCCGCATCGAGGGCGTTACAAGTTGGTAATCAGAGCCATCCTCGACCTTAGGAGCCCCCTGCTTGATCGAATCGCTGGCATTGTTGAGTCTAGGAAAATGTTTTGAGTCATTTAGGATTATATATATCGGAGAGTAGGATTCTTTTTACTCTCCAGTCCCTTCGTCGCTCTGGTGAGGCATCCTGACGTAGAGTTTTGACTCTTCTCTTCTCAAATTTCACTAAATTTTTTTAGGATCACGTGGGTATCTTGGAATCGTTCCGATGGTTTTGTGACGAGAACATTGTTCTTGGTGCCTCCTGACATTTAGGGGTTGTGGCAGTGTCCCGGGGAGTTGAGCTCCAAGGTGTTGTCGTCACAATTTTATCGTTGAGATTCTGGAATACCTGAGTTTCGCTGACATCAAAAATCTCTTTTACGCAGTTGTTGGTGAGATAACCTCGACGCCACCCAGTACTAGGGCGGGAGTTCGGGAGTATTGTCATAACTCGTATAACGGATGCTTTTCGAAGGTTGAGGTAAATGATTTCCGAAGGTTTCTTGGTTATGTGTTGAAGGATGGATACAGCTGGATGTAGGATTTGCTAGTTTTGAGTGAGATATTATGCTTCCCCTGTATCCCCAACACCTGATTGCATAACCGGAAAGTTTCAGGAGTTTATAAGTGGGAATTCAAGTAGCTCGTAGGAATTATTTCCAACAGGCACATGATACGATATGGGATCTATCATATGTTTGTTCCGGCTCATTCTGCAAGCCAATCCTTGTTTTGTTTTTCAGTTGTGGTATTCGAGTTGCTTCAATCACAAATGTTGATTCCATACCTCTCCTAGACGGCGTTCTCATACTCCGATGTGAATACCAATCCTTCATGTTAGTCGAGTTTGTCATGTCAATCCTTTTTAACCGGTGTGCTTCTCTTCAAGTGGATCCGGTCTTTTCAACATCAGCAAGATCTATTCTAAGCTCTCTCAACGGTGTTTGTTTCATCCTTCCTAAATTGTCTTTGTTTTTCCCACCCTCCCACCCTTGTTCTTCAAGGACTCTTATATCTTAATCAAGTATCCATCTTATGGATGTGAAGCCTCTTCATCCTTTTTCTTTCAAGTTTCGATCCGATGATTTATCATGCAGATACTAATGGAGCTTCTAGTTCATCATTATTCGTTCTTTTTCTTCTCCGGTGGGTCGAATTCAAACTTTTGGTGTTGTTAATATCCCTTTTTCCTCGTTTCATATGTTTTCACATGCCGGTGCACCTCTTAATCATTCCCCGTTTGCTATTCTTTTGTTCCAGAGTGCTAAAGATATCTCAGAAGATTTGTGTTTCCACTCTTAATCCGTTCAAGCTATTTTGAGGATGTTATCTCATTCAAGCCATTTGAATCAACCGGTGCAATCTCTCTTCAAAATCGTTCAACGGTGTATCTTTTCAGTAGGCCCTAACCCATAGGTTTTTTTCCCAGGATCTTACCTGACTCTTCTTATTTTTCCGGAGCTTCTCAAATTCTTTTCTAAAGTTTGACGTAAGAATGATTTATCATCAGTCAAATGTCTTTCTCCAAGATCTTTCAAATTCTTTTCACCATTGGCTCAACCTTTCCATTCTTCATTCCGGAGTGTCTCAACAATTCATGGTGGTGTTTCTCGTCGTAATTCTCAGATTTTGAAGATCGAAGAAGATTTTTCTCTCAATCTTGCTCCATTCTCTTCAAGATTCGTGGTTCTAGTTCAAGGCCATCCTCTCATAATTGTTTTGATTGTGAGAATTCCTTTCACCTATCTGGAGTCCATCAATTCAGGTTTATTCATTCTCAGCTTTCAGTTATCATTCTCCAACCTACCGGTGCTTTTTTAAAATATCCTCTTCTCAGTTTGTGATCTCTTCGCTCTCATGTATCTTAACTCTCTAATGTATGTTCGTTCATTTGCTAATTCTTACCGGTGATTCATCCCTTTACTTCGTTCATTTTCAATTCATACGGTAGTTCATTCAAGATCTCTTCCTTGGTTGTCATACTAATTCATTCGTTGTTTCATCCTACCGGGGGTTCGTGGAAGACATTCTCAGTTTATGTTATATCTCTCTTAATCTTTTCTACGGGAATAAGTAATATGTCAAGTCCCTTGATTGTCATCAATTTAATTGGTGAGGGATAAGCATAATGTAATTCTTATTCTTGTTTCATCCTAGCGATTAATTCCTTATTCCGGAGGTTCATCAAAATTCTTGATTCCTTTTGTTCATCTTTCTTTCCCGGAGTTCCAAGCTCTAATTATCACGGAGATCCATCTAAATCATCACAAGGTTTCACCTTGTGTTTCCAACTTCTCTTTATTTTCGTTATTCTTTTTGTTTACCGGAGTTCTTCATGAAGGTTCTACATGATGGTTCATCAAGGATTTAAATTCCTTCTCGAAGTGTTCGTCGATATTCCTTTCTAAGGAGCTCAAGTTTCTTCATCTTGCAATCCAAAGTGCAATTCTTTCAACCGTATCATTTGAGGTGGTATTATGTCATTCTTGATAATTTGAGCTCATGTTTCATGATTCACAGGTTGTTAAGAATGGGGTATTTTAAATCCATCAACCTCTTCATTGGAGTTATCTTGGGTTATATTCCACCTAAAGCCTTCCCTAAGGATTGTTGCTATCTATGGTGCTTATAAATGATCCAAGTTCTTCATTTATCCTCCCGGTGGAATAGTTTCTCGTCTCCTTGTTCTTTACAATCCAATCTTTTTCAGTGAGTGGCAGAATTTTACCTCATAATTTTGAGAAGTTTTCCATAAGCCCACTATAAGCTTACTCTTTTCATTTTTGGTTTTCCAACAACTCCGTTCGACCCTTCTCCTAAGGATGCCTTCTCAAACTCTTTTGTGACAGAAGTTGGCATTTTCTTCTCCATTCTTTTATTTCAATGATCTATCTTCTATTATTTTTCTTCCGGAGGCCTTGTGATGTTGCTCTCTTCAACCCTTCTTCTTATTTTGTCAGGACCTTATTCTTTTCATGCTCATCCATTTGACCGGAATGTCGTGCCCTCTTTTCAAGTTCTATCATCTTATCAAGTTTTACCTCCCTTCTCAACCGGAGTGCTGTCCGAGACCTTTCTTACCCCTTGTCCCATTCTTTTAATAGTTTCGTAGGCAGTGTGTTGTGATTTCATCAATTATCTTCTCATCTTATCAAGTTCTTATTCAATCCTCCTTCCTTTCATTCGGAGTGCTGCCAGAATGTGTTCTTCCTTTTTCCTCTTTTCTGACGGAGATTGTCAACTTCATTTATCTCCATTGTATTCTTTTCTCGAAATGGCTTAACCTTTGCAAGGTTCTTTGGTTTCACTCGTTTCTCAAAGAAGCAACTTAGCTTTACCTCTCCTCTTTCTCTTCCGTTGTCCCTCCGGTGCCATTCTAGATCTCGGGACGAGATCCTCTCGTAGTGGTGGAGTGTTGTAACGCCCCGAGACCGATGTGCCAGGTGTCTTCCAGTTATTCGCTGTTGTTGCCTTGTCATTGCTTGTGTGTCATGCATTCCATATCATGTCATCATGTGCATTGCATTTGCATACGTGTTCGTCTCATGCATCCGAGCATTTTCCCCGTTGTCCGTTTTGCAATCCGGCGCTCCTATGTCACCCGGTGTCCCCTTTTATCTCTTTTCGTGTGCGGGTGTTAAACATTTTCGGATTGGACCGAGACTTGTCATGCGGCCTTGGTTTACTACCGGTAGACCGCCTGTCAAGTTTCATACCATTTGGACTTCGTTTGATACTCCAACGGTTAACCGAGGGACCGAAAAGGCCTCGTGTGTGTTGCAGCCCAACACCCTTACAAAGTGGCCCAAAACCCACCTAAACCTCCTCCATCATCTAGAGCGTTCGATCACTATCACGTGACCGAAAATTGCACCTCATTTGGACACTCCTAGCTCCCTCTACCTATAAATATGTGCTCTCCTCCGAAAATTCCGTGCAGATCAAACCCTAGTCTCCCTCCTCCTCGCGCCACCGGACATGTCCGCTCCGCCGCCGGACGTGTCCACCCCGTCGCCACGTCGCCACCGCCGCCTCCCTCCTCCACTCAGGCGCCGCCACCTGGCCCGAGTCGCCGCCTCTCCCGCGCGGGCCTGGGAGGCCCAGATCCGCCCCCCCGGCCCGGTGTGCCGCGCCCACCGCCTGGTCGTCCGCGCCGCCTCAGGCGCCCCGCACCGCCGCCGTTTCCCGTCGCCGGCCGCCCGCCATCTTGCTCCGCCGCCGCGCCTCGCCTTGAACCGCGCCGGCCGACGAGTTTGACCGGCGCCGCCCACGCCTCGCCGCCTGTGGCACCTCCGCCGCCTCCGATCGTGGCATCGCCCAGGTCCGGCCTCGCCGCCGTACCGTTCGCCGGAGCGCGCCGCCTCGCCGCCCATCTCCTCGCCGCCGCCCGCCTCCGGCGACCGGAGCTCGCCGGAGTCTCCTCTCCGGTGGATCTGGAAAAGGTGGACCAGATCCACCACTTCATCCATCCAAACGCGCCTCTCCGTCCCCCGGATCCCTCCGTCCCGCACCATCCCATCCCGGGTTGACTTTTTCGCGAGGGTATATTTCTCCAAGTCCCCAGATCTGCATATTATATGTCCCTGTTCATTATGCCTTAACTTTGCATCCGTGACTTTGATTCGTGCGTGTAGCATATCAAAATGTTCGTCTCGACGAGTACATCATTTCATCTCATTGCATTATTTTCATTTGAGCTCATCTTGATGTCCGAAATGCTGTTGGAAGAGGGCTATGTGATGTTTATGTCACATCTGTTTCAGCAAATGCACTTTTGTCATTTTTGCCATGATTAATGTGTGCATGCTATGATCCTGAGCTCTACATGTGTTTTGTTAAATGCCATGCCATCTTTACGGGGGTGTATGCCATATATTTTTGCGATCTTTATGGTGACTAGCACAAGCATGCAAAGTAGCTTACTCAATGATGTTGTTTTCAGGAACTTAGAATTTCACTAAGTCCTTGTCATGATATTGTTTTTATGCCATATGTTCATGTTATTTCCTAGTGATCCGTGCCTCTTTTGAGGATGATCAGTAAGGATGTTTTGTTAATATTGTGGTGCTCTATCCATCCATGTCTTTGTTTGCATTTATGGAGCACCCTAGCTTGAGTCAATCGAGCTCTACTTTTGCTATAAAATATTTCTGGCAGATTGTTAACATGTTTAGCGATTTTGTCGAGGTTGTTGCTATTGATCCGTGCATGCTATAATGTTGTTATTGCCATGTCTAGCTTCTATGCCATGTATTATTGATGGGTGTATGCTTAGTTTGTCATGCAATTCCTCATAGTGAGTGCATCGAGCTCGTTAACATGCCTATTTGTTAATCTGTTTTGCCATGCTCCAGTTTTTCACCAAGTCTGAATCGGTTTATGTTTTTGCTATGTTCACAGACTTGCAATTGTATTCTCTGATCCCTTTTGGCTCATGGTCACTAAGGGACTTTTGTTATATGCTTAGAGTAGCTTCATGTCATGCCTTGCTTTGCCATGTTATGTTCCTGTAGCATGTAGTTTTCATGCTCTAAAGATTGCTTCCTGATGATAAATTCCCGACTTGTGTTAATTTCACCAAGTCTGAAACCTGTTATCATTTGCTCTTTTGCCATGCTTGTTTGAACATGTTAATCAGTGAATTAGCCGTATCTTAGTGTTCATCTTTTGTCAAGCATCATGAGTGGATCCCTGCCATGTATCTTGTTGCTATGTTTGAGTGTTGTAGCTTGTTGTTCTTGATGCATTTAGATGGCTACTTGCTGTTTATCGCAGACCGGTGCCATAATTGTTTTGCTTGCCATTTCCAAACCGTGCATCCGATTCCGGTGATCTTTATATTGATTTCAACCGAAATCAACTCACCTTTTCAGTGGCACTCTTGGATTTCCAAGTTGAGGTCAGGTTCAATCATTCCTTTCTAAATCATGCATATGCACCGCATACCGCATCCCGCATATCATGCCATGTTCATGTGTTGGTTGTTTACTATGTTGTGTGCTTCTTTCTGGTGTTGCCTCTTCGGGTTGGTTCTGATAACGTCGCGTTTGTGAGGACCCGTTCGACTACGTCCGTTTGTCTTCTTTGTGGACTCGTTCTTCTTCTTTGCGGGATTTCAGGCAAGATGACCATACCCTTGAAATCACTTCTATCTTTGCTTGCTAGATGCTCGCTTTTTTGCTATGCCAATGTTGCGATACCTACCACTTGCTTATCATGCCTCTCATATTGTTGAGCCAAGCCTCTAACCCACCTTGTCCTAGCAAACTGTTGTTTGGCTATGTTACCGCTTTGCTCAGCCCCTCTTATAGCGTTGTTAGTTGGAGGTGAAGATGAAGTTTGTTCCTTGTTGGAACATGGATATGTTGTTCCTTGTAGGAACATGTTTATATATGGGGATATCATAATATCTCTTATTTAATTAATGCATATATATACTTGGTAAAGGGTGGAAGGCTCGGCCTTATGCCTGGTATTTTGTTCCACTCTTGCCGCCCTAATTTCCGTCATATCGGTGTTATGTTCCCAGATTTTGCGTTCCTTACGCGGTTGGGTTATAATGGGAACCCCTTGACAGTTCGCCTTGAATAAAACTCCTCCAGCAATGCCCAACATTGGTTTTACCATTCGCCACCTAGCCTTTTTCTTTCCCTTGGGTTCTGCAAACTCAAGGGTCATCATTATTTAAACCCCCCCGGGCCAGTGCTCCTCTGAGTGTTGGTCCAAACTAGAGCCCCTTGCAGCGCCAGTTTTAGTTGTACGGATTGCTCATCTGAGTGTGCCCTGAGAACGAGATATGTGCAGCTCCTTTCGGGATTTGTCGGCACATTCGAGCAGTGTTGCTGGACTTGTTTTACCATTGTCGAGATGTCTTGTAACCTGGATGCCGAGCCTGATCGAATTGTCTTGGGAGAAGGAATATCCTTCGTTGACCGTGAGAACTTGTGATGGGGTTAAGTTGGGACACCCTTGCAGGGATTTGAACTTTTGAAAGCTGTGCCCGCGGTTATGGGCAGATGGAAATTTGTTAATGTCCGGTTGTAGAAAACCTGAAGTTGATCTTAATTTAAAATACATCAACCGCGTGTGTAGCCGTGATGGTCTCTTTCCGGCGGAGTTCGGGAAGTGAACACGGTGTTGGAGTTATGTTTGACGTAAGTAGTTTTGGATCACTTCTTGATCATACTTTCTTGATCGTGCTTTGCCTTCTCTTCTCGCTCTCATTTGCGTATGTTAGCCACCATATATGTTAGCCTCTTGCTGCAGCTCCATATCATACCTTTTATCCTTCCTATAAGCTTAAATAGTCTTGATCGCGAGGGTGTGAGATTGCTGAGTCCCCGTGACTCACAGATACTTCCAAAACCAGTTTGCAGGTGCCGATGAACTGTGCAGATGACGCAACCCGAGCTCAAGGAGGAGCTCGATGAGATCTCGTTCATTATGTTGTTCCGTTTCCAGTTGATCAGTAGTGGAGCTCAGTTGGGGCCGATCGGGGATCTGTGTAGCTTTTGGGTAGTCTTCTTTTATTTTGGTTCCGTAGTCAGACCTTGATTGTATCTGGATGATGTAATGTTTTATTCATGTAATTGTGTGAAGTGGCGATTGTAAGCCAACTATGTATCTTTTTCCCTTTATGCATTACATGGGTTGTGTGAAGATTGCCTCACTTGCGACATTGCTTTCAATGCGGTTATGCCTCTAAGTCGTGCTTCGACACGTGGGAGATATAGCCGCATCGAGGGCGTTACATCGACCGAACTTCGTCGTCGAAGGGGAGACCAACACCTGCAAAAAGCCGATCCAGTCGCACCGCCGCCTCCACGACGCCACCGGCTGGCTCCCTAGGCACTCCTACACTATGTACACGCTGCAAATCGGGCCTCCCCAGTCCTCCCGCCGCCGGAGCGTCCGGCGGAGGGCGAGGGAGCTGCCGATTCGGCAACGGCGAGGTGGAGAGCCCGGGGTTCACACAAATCTCCCTTCGTTCCTGTAGATGGGGAAGGGTGAGGTCCAAGGCTCATGTTTAGGAAGAGCTAATTAAACGAATGACCTAATAAAGGAAGGATTGTGGGTTTAAATATAATATTTAAACGAACGTGGCTAATTAAAAAAGAATTATGGGTAAATCGGTGGAATAACTATTAGAAAGATTGTGGTCTTAATAAATTCTACATGAAGGATTTGAGGTAAAAAGGTTGGATAATTAAAAGAAGATCTATAGGCCTTAATGTGTTGGGCTACTAAATTAGAAAAGGAATGATTTGATTTCTGACTAAAACGGGTGAGGATTTCATGATAATTAATGAAAGGATCATACTTAAATGCCATTAAAAAAGGATTGTATTTAAATGAATCAGTGGGACATTACGCCCCGCAAAGAAAATATGAACACGATTAAATTGCGACGTATTTTTTTATGTTCATTTTGTAGAAGGACGATGTTGCGTTGCAACATGTTTTTCATAATGAATCCGATGCTGTGGGACATTATGCTTGTGCAAAACATCAATTTTTTCCGTTGCAACGCACGGGCATATGTGCTAGTACCTACTAATAAAGCAAGGTAATATTCTTGGTTTCGTCCCATGATTAGATGATTTTTTTAATCTGGCGAGGTGGTACTATTCATATAAAAATTCTGGTCGTTCGTTTTGTGCGATTGAGAAAACATAGTCCAAAGGCCGTTATGCCTCAACCGGGTGGGCCTCGACCTTTCTCTATGGGCCTGCTCCTGCTTCTACAGATCCCTATTTGCACACGTACAGTCACTGATTTCTGGGCATGGCATGAGGAGAACCGAGGCATATTCACTGTACGATCAGCGTATAGGATGATTCTGCGGACCAAGCTCGGTCGGGAGCGATGGCTTTCTGAAGAAACGGAAACGTCCATGGGTCAGAGCGAGAGCAGCAGTTGGACTTCGATCTGGCACATCCAGGTGCCGTCGAAACTCTGGGTGTTTGTGTGGAGACTAGCAAGGCAATCAATTCCCTGCGGGGTGTTATTGAATCATCGGAACATGTCCACAACAGAAACGTGCAGACTGTGTGGCGCTCGCGACACCTGGAGACATGCTTTGTTATCCTGCCCTATGTCACGTAGTGTATGGGCGTTGGCTCCTGAAGATTTGGTTGAGAGGATGTGTGTGCACACACATGACAGTGCCAAGGACTGGATCTTTGCTTTGCATGAAATATTGAAAGCAGATGATTTTGTAAGGATGGTTGTAACCCTGTGGGCTATATGGGGTGCGAGAAGGAAGGCGATCCACGAAGAAATTTTGCAGTCACCACATGCAACCCACGGGTTCATCGCTTCGTTCTTAACAGAGCTACAGACTGTAAGTTCGAAGAGCCCTAAGCAGCAGGCCATTGCCCGACAGCCGGTGGTGTCTTCTTGGATCGCTCCAGTAGATGGAAGTGTGAAGATAAACGTGGATGCTTCGGTCGCTAGGGCGAGATGCGGATCAATTGCCGCTATTTGCAGAGATCAGTCGGGAGCTTTTTTGGGTGCATCGGGTCTAGTCTTCAGGAATATTTTGGACCCTCCAACACTTGAAGCACTTGCCATCAGGGAAGCGATGGCATTAGCTGATGATCTTTATGTTCAGAATATTCAAATAGGGTCAAACTGCAAGGTGGTGGTGGAAGATATCCAGAAGAGAAACTTACCTAGCTACGGTGCAATAGTTCAAGAGATTTTAGATCTTTCTCTTTCTTTCAATTTCTGTAACATAGTCCATGAACGTAGGAGCTCCAATTTTGAAACTCACAATTTGGCGAAGCATGTACGTACGCTCGGTGTTGACCGCCATGTTTGATTAGGCCATCCCGGAGACCTTCTTTCCGTCCCCATTAATATGGTGACGGCTTAATAAAGCTTCGTTGAATTGCCTCAAAAAAAAAATTACGCACGTGAGTTGTACTAAAGCAGCCAAGAGACATCGATTAAATCCAATTCAAAAGAAAGAAGAGACCACATAAAGAGGCAGAGAGTAGGGAGACATGCACGGCTGGTTGGTTGGCTGTAAAAAAGACTTCGTCCTGATGCATTAGAGACGCGCGGCCATAAAATGCAAAGAATCAATGTGCACATTGTGCGGACTGTGGCGGCTGGCAACGAGGCGGCCAGCAGGCCGGAGTTCCCGCAGTCGACTGCATTGATGAACACCCGTCAGTGCCGATGCCAGGCGCGCCATTGACCCCCCGCCTGCACCTCAGCGCCGGGGTCGTCACCGACTGCACGCACGGCGCAGTCATCGTCTCCTCGGCGACGGTGTCCGGGCTTGAGGTTGTGTGCGCATAGGCGTTGGCTGGTGGATGCAGGCCGCTGGAATCCTTGTGACAGCGGAGCAGTATGTGCGTAAATTCGTGAACGCTCATGCGCATGCAACGTGCGTAAAGATGAACCAAGCAAGCTGGGCAACAGGGGCCACTACCTGGTTTGAAAATAAAATTCCTACGCAAGCTGGAGTCGCTGGCATGCACACCGGACTCACCCATTGCGCGAGTGCCGAGTGCGTACAGCTGCCTCAGACACGGCGACGACATGGATGGCTGGTGGCCTTGCCCACTTTTGGTTGTGCCATTCTAATTTAAACATGAACACGACATCAACGGTCTTAGATACAACTTCTAATCTCCCTAAAAGAAAGAAGATATAACTTCCAATCATCCGGCATCCGCTGCTCCAATTAGTTTTCTCCTCCACCAGAAGCTTTTTTTTTTCAATTTACCTATAAGTTATTAATTATAAAACAGTAGATCATGCTGAAATGTGCCCTTTTAGTTCACATAAAATACCTCTAATTTTAATGTTTTTCATGTGAGATTTTCATGAGTTATAGGCAATAATGCTTCATGGTTTTGCTAGAGAATTAGCTACATATGATCATGTTATGTGCCATCATAAGCATTCGTTCATCCAAAACATATGATCATGTTATGTGCCATCATAAGCATTTGTTCATCCAAAAATCCAAAAGTACCAATTTGCATTCTCTACCCGGCCATTCACCCGTCAATGGCGATGCTCACATCTCTCTGTTCTGTGTGCGTATATATAAAAGAAGCGGCTATTTATTTTTTGAATATCGTGTTATTGCACAGAAAAAATGAGCTATTATGCATAATTTGTTATTCTAGATAATATGGCATTGTGGATTGTGCTTCTTTTACTTAATTGTTGTAGTTAAAACAAGTAAATGTCTAACAGTTTGCCCATAACAAAGCAGCCCTAGCGACGGAATCGACAGCTTGTGGCTGTGTGAGCATCGAAGGCGATGGGCATGGAAGCTTCTGGTAGAAGATTTGGACCACTAGCAAGCAGCTAGCCCTTGATTGAGTTGTCAATGGCAATGGCAAGGGTGGTGTCTTCATGTCATCCTTAATCGATTAGGAGGCTGGTAGTGTTCATAGCTTTACATCAAAGTCGTCGGGTGCTAGGGGTGGGGGATCAACCAACGAACTCAACGAACTCAACCAATGCATTTTTTCTTCAAAAATGAATTTGCCACCTCTTGTCCATTAGAACTAATAATCCAAAATTAATGTTGTTCAGTTAAATTAATTTACTTGAAATCATACTCCCGTCTCGAGCCCATGCCACAATCCTCAAATGATCCATCCTTTTGTAGTGACTATTCTTCCACGACATAGACCCACGATCCGGCCAACCTTGATTGATAAAAATCGTTGTTTTCTCCCGTTGCAACGCACGGGCATTTGTGCTAGTTAAGAAAAAGGGAAGAAAAATTGGGAGAATGAGGGATTGGACCTGCTAGTTCTTATTCAGCGCCTTAAGCACCGTTACAGGCATTCCTGCTAACGGGCGCAGCGCACACCCCTCCCTCTTCCATCGGTACTAACGGACTGGCCCATCACCCCTTTGGTTATATGGTTTTTATATATACCGCAAAAAAGGACCTCGAGGTTTTTTTAGTCTAAACACACTTTATTAATCAAAGAAGCTCATAGGGATACAATGAATGTCTGGTGGGTTTATAAGCCACAGATGGCGCCCAAAATCCAGACCGAAAGCGTGCTTAGCGAGACTATGCGCCTCGATATTGGTAGATCTACCTATAGACGTGATTGCTTGTGCGTCAGTAGGTAAGAAGATCTGTGAGACTGCAGCTCGGTCCCATTATGCGCTTGGCAAAATAAGATCCCTGGCCCATTGTGGTGGATTAGCAATCAGACTAGCTATAGATCTCATATTGGCTGGTCTCGGGAGCCAATTCTGATCCCATATATGTGTCGTGAGTTCATCACCAATGCGTCTGATAAGGCCCTGCATGAGAACATCGCGACCTTCAATTATAGCCCCCCAAATTTTAGAAGAAGCCGAGCCGAGCTCAGCATTTAAGAGATCAGCTCATGGGTGGTATTTGGCCCTCAGAACTCGTGCGCTGAGGGAGTCTGGGTCCATTAAAATTCTCCATGCTTACCTTGCCAAGAGAGCTAGGTTGAAAAGCTCAATATCCCAGAAACCAAGCCCTTCACAATATTTTGGCTTGGTCATCGTGCTCCAGGAGACCCAAATTGGCTTCCTTTTCCCTTCTTTGCTTCCCCACCCAAACTTTTTGATCAAAGAGTTGAAATGCTCACAAAGGCCATGCGGCAATTTGAAACATGACATGGAGTAAACAGGGACCGACTGAGCCACATACTTTATCAAAACTTCCTTGCCCCCCATAGACAAAAGTTTTTCCATCCACCCTTTGACGTTGTTCCAGACTCTGTCTTTTAAGAATTTTAAAGCACCATTCTTGCAATTATCCACGTCAGATGGCATTCCCAGGTATCTATCTGATAGTGACTCATTTGTAATATTTAGTGCATTCTTTACCTCGGCTTTGAGCGGGGAGGGGCAGCCCTTACTGAAGAACACTGAGGATTTTGATAGGTTTATCCTCTGGCCCGAGGCATTACAATAACTTTTCATCAAGGAAGACAACTGATTTGCTCCAAAAAAAACTGGCTTTGACAAACAACAGGCTATCATCTGCAAAAAACAAGTGGCTCACTGGCGGTGCCGACGGAACTACTCGGATTCCACTGAGGTTTGATGATTCATCTTGGGTTTTTAAAAGGCACGAAAAACCCTCCGCTGCGAGCAAAAACAGGTATGGAGAAATTGGGTCACCCTGTTGGATTCCCCTTGATGGGAAAAATTTCTCAAGCTTGCCACCATTGAAAAGAACTGAAAATTTTACCGAGGTTACCACGCGCATAATTGTAGCCACCCAAGACGGGGCGAAGCCCAACTTGGTCATAATAGCTTCAAGATAGTTCCACTCGACGCGGTCATATGCTTTCATCATGTCCAACTTAACTGCACAATATCTGTTCTTTTGGGCTTTATTTCGCTTCATAAAATGTAAGCACTCATAGGTAGAATCGAACATGAGACCTCCGACATCGATGGGCGCTACACTCACCATCGGGCCACCCAGTCCTCTGAGACAAGTTACATCTTTTTCCCTTTATTCTTTCGTATTTTATTTTTCCTTTTTCTCTTTTTTCATCTTTTCTTTTTTCTTTTTTCTCTTCTGCTTTTTTAAATGGATTAACGTATTACATTTTTGTATGAAGTTTTTTGAAAATCAATGCACTATTTTCGAATTTGATAAACTTTTATCAAAATTGGTGAACTTTTTTCATTTTGATGAACTTTTGAAAATTGATGAACTTTTTTCAAATTTGATGAACTTTTGAAAATTGATGAGCTCTTTTTAAAATTTGATGAACTTTTTCCTTTTTTATGAACCATTTTTTGAAAATTGATGAACATTTTCAAAACCAATGACTTTTTTCCCAAATTTGATGAACTTTTTGCAAATTCAATGAACTTTTCCAATTTTGTTGAACTTTTTTTTCAAAATTGATGAACTTTTTCCAAATTTGTGAAGTTTTCCCAAATCCATGAACATTTTTGAATTCATGATTTTTTGTTCTTTTTCGGATTTTTATATTATTTTTCTAAAATTCATCAGTTGACCGGTCAAACCACGGCCAGCGACTAGTGAACCAACAGCAAAAACAACGTGCGAGCGAGCGACCTCGCAAAAAACAAAATCGTGGGAGCACCGACCTCACAGAAAAAATCGTGCCAGCGAGCGTGCACCTGTCTTGGCCCGGCCCAAGTTAGCAGCTGCGTGGGCGCCAGCTACCTGTTATTGGACCTCGAGGAGCTCGGTTAGCCATCGCGAGAACCAACTTTTCGTGATAAATAGCGGGGGCACGACCTACTTGAAGCCACTCGAGCAAGTTTTCTCCAGATTTTTATTTTTTTATTTTTCTTTTATTGTTTTTTCTATTTCCCCCTTTTTGTTCTCCTTTTTTACATTTTTTGGTTTATTTGTTTCTATTTTGGGTTTATTTTGTTTTTCATTTCTACATCTTTCAAATGCTTGATTAAAAAATTTCTAAATGCAACATTAATATTTTTTAACACATTGTCAACATTTTTTATATACACATTTAAGATTTTGCAACTGCTTGATTAACATTTTTAAATACTTGTTTTACATTCTTTTAAATGCTTGATTAACACTTTTATATAAATTATAAAAAACCATCATTTTTTAAATATGATAAAAAAAATCTATACATATTTAACATTTGTTAAATACATGATCAACATTTTACAAATAAATTTTCAACATTTGTTTAAATGCTTAATTAATATTTTTATATACATAATAAAAATCATCATTTTTTAATAAATGTTCAACATTTTTCTATACTCATTTAACATTTTTAAAATGCTCGACCACCTTTGTTCAAATGCTTGGCCAACATTTTTATAGTGTTTTTTGTAATATATATATATATATATATATATATATAATATTTTAAAGTATAAAATAATAAAACATACAGCAAAAACGAAACCGAAAACGTAACAGAAAAAAGGAGGTTGTGGCTTCCTGTGCTCTTGGGCCGGCCAATCTCGATCTCCCCTGCAGCGAGGGTTCTTACCCTCTCGCTGAAGGTGAGATATAGGGGCTCCCTTTGAGAGCAACTAATTGCCGAGTACTCCTTCGGGGGCCCCTGCCTCACTTGGGGTAGGCTGGGATGGAGCGCTCTGGTCGCTTTCTTCGAATTTTTTTATTTTTCTGTACGCGTTTTCTGCTTTTAGATGAATTTTCTTGGTTTTTTTGGCTTTTCAGTTTTCCATCGATTTTTCTTAGGATTTGGACCAAATTTGTTTTTTAAAAATATATTTTTTGCATGAAAAAATGTTTTTTTCATTTGGCGAGAGGCACGGATTTACTTTTCTCGTGGAGGAAAGGCAAAAAACATATTTTATTTTTTTTATTTCGCGAGAGGCACGATCGTGGCCCACGGAAAGGAAAAACACACGTTTTTTCCGCGAGAGGCACGGCCGTGCCTCTCGGAAAGGGAAAACACGTTTTCTATTTTTTTTCGTTCCGCGAGAGACATGACCGTGCCTCTCGGAAAGGAAAAAAAAGGTGATTTCGTTTTTTTCATTTCGCAAGAGGCACAAATTTACTTCTCGTGAAGGCATGAATTTGCTTCCGCGAGAGAAACAGTTATGCCTCTCAGAAAAGGAAAAAAAACATTGTTCAGAAAATTAGTAACTGGTAGCTGCTCGGTCGGCTTGGGAGTTGTGATTAATTGATGAAACGGCCTATTAATTGGATTAATCGATATATTAAATAGGAATTGCCAGCATATATCTAGTTTTTTTTATGTATTGTACTATACTCTCATGCTCTCGACTATGTAATATACAAAAATATGCTACTATTTGGTCGAATCCTAGCTATTGAGGAGCGAGAGGGGGATGGGAGGGGTTACGGGGCAAATTTTTGGGCTTTGTTAGCCCACAAGTTAATGTCAGCGACGATTAATTGGCCTGACAAGTTAACACGATGAATAGGTGCTATTCGATTCGGTCACCCTACGAGTAGCAATTAACTGGCTCGTTAACTGATTAATCAGATGAATTCTTGAACAACGGAAAAAATGTGTTTTATTTTCTTCGTTCCGTGAGAGGCACGTATTTACTTATCATGGGGGCACGGATTTGCTTCCGCGAGAGGCACAACCATGCCTCTCGGAAAGGAGAAAAAACGCGTGCCTCTTCGGAAAGGAAAAAAATGTGCTCCCAGTTTGGGTTTTTCGTCCTGTTTTTTCGTGAAAAAAAATGGTGAAACCTATCAACATAGGATCTAGTTTTAAACATCTCGACGCCGGAGATCCAACATTGAAAAAGGTTCAAGATTTGGACGCACGTTTTGAGAGATAAAAACATTTTCAATAAATGAATCTATGAAAAAAGAGAAAACTTCCAGGTTACGACAAGTGGCGCACATGCAGCGCACACTAGTCGCACCCTCACGAGGTGAGAGTGATTTTTGGAAGAATTACTCCTTAATTAATGATTTCGTTAAAGAGTAACTCAAAAAACTAAAGTGCAAATCAAAAATAAAACTTGTCAAGGGTTTGGAGACTAGGAGAGCAACCAGTGAACGGGTACCCCTACAAAAAGCGAGCAGGTTTGCTCCCTTCTAGGGTCACATGGGGGGGGGGGGGGGGGGGAGGATGTGTCATGTGGTGCACCTAGCCACTACCATGTGTCTCGCTAGGGCACACCGTGGGAACAATTTTTTTTACACGTGTTTTAAGTTTTTTTTGCTTGGTTTTTTCTAGGTTAAAAAATGTTTTCCATAATGAAAGCACATAGTGTGAAAAAGCACAGTTGTGCTTTGCAAAAAGTGAAATGCATAGTTGTGTGTTTTGTCTTCGGTTATTTTGGGTTTTTGTGTTTTTTTAGGTTCTCCTTTTTCTTTTCTTATTTCTTTTTGTTATTTATTTCTGGTTCTTAGTTTTTTTTGGGAAAAAAAGTTTGTCAAATCTATTAACATGGATCTAATTTCAAAGATCTCAATGTGAAAAACCCAAAATGAAAGCAATTCATGATTTGGATGCACGATTCAAGAGAGAAAACGTTTAAAGAACAAATCTACAAAAAAGCATAAAACTCATAGGTTGCGACAAGTATCGCACACTCGGTGCGCCTCTTGTCATCACGAGAGGAGGTGGGGAGTGATCTTTGCAAGGAGTACAATCTAACTAGTGATTTCTGGAGACTAGAACACATGATGAGCGAGGGAGAAAGGGAGTGTGCTATTCATCGTGTGCGCGGCCCTACACCTGTCATCACTTGCTACATAAGCCTGGCATAGCGGGCCACAATAGCCACAAGCGAGTGCACAAAACGACCTTTTTCTGAATTTTATCACAACATTTCTTTTCCAATTTTGGTCGTTTTTTTAATTTTAGGAAATGTTCATTAATTCAATAATGTTTATGATTTCGACAAAAAAATGTTCATAAATTCTAAAAATAAATAAATCATGAATTAAAAATGTTTGTGGATTTGAAAAAAATGTTCGTGAATCCAAAAAATGTTCACAAATTCCAAAAATGTTCATGAATTATAAAAATATTTTTTAATTCAAAAAAAAATCGTGAATTAATAAAATATTCATGAATTCAAAAAAGTTCAAAATTGAAAAATTGTCTGAAAATTTGTAGAAATGTTAATGAATTGGGAAAAATTCATAATTTTAGAAAATTTCATATTATTAATTTTCTGAGAATTTTGAATTTCTGAAATATGATTTTTTAAAGCACAAGCATTTTTTGAAATTGTCAACAGATTTTGGAAAGCATGGAGAAATTTGAAATCTTAAAAATATTTTTAACAATCAAACATTTTTTCAATTTTTTGAAAATTGTGATTTTTGTAAAAAAACGAAAATAGAAGGAAAGGAAAAAAACAAAAAACATGAACAAAATTTGAAATATCGAATGTTTTGGAAGGGTTCCTAGCTTGTTTTGGGAACCTTCCTGAAGGTCCTAAAACCGGTCATAGCGTTTGCTTCCTTCGCTTGAGCGGTTCGCTTCGTGCGTTAATGGGCTAGCTTAGTGAGCGGTCGGCGTGATATATATTGCATATTAGCGATACATAGAGGGAGAGAGTCCTTCCCTTCACGGGAAAAAGGGAAATCTAAAAAAAAAACGGCGACAACTTGTGGAGTGTGGACTTTCCCAACGTCTACAGACATGTCTAGCCCCACTGTGACGACCCGTGTATCTCATACCTTTTCAAAACACGTTACACAAACATAGACTCTCACATACTCGCATCGTTGCACATACACTCACTCATATAAACACACGTACGCACACCCTACTTCTATGAACATCTTCGAGAGGCAACATTGCCAACTCTCTCTTCTTAGAGCAAAAACCCAGGCAATTATGGAGAATGTTGTAGATTTTGCATGATTTTTTTTAATTGTTTGGATTGCTTACCACATGTGTCATGTGGTTTTTTTTTTGCATGATTTTTGTGTTGGTAATTATGTTCATATGTTATTTATCTCAACTTACACGTTATGTTGTGGACTACTGCAGATTGTGAATGAATTTGGTTCCTTTGATCAGTATTGTTGGAGGCCAGTAGTAAGCAAATTTCGATATGGAAACCAAGTTCCATCAAGAGTGCCAAGGCAGACAAGATTAGCAAAAGACTTGGTCCGGCGAGGGTTCCGGGGTGTGGGCCCTACGGTCATATATTCATTCATGCAGGCAGCTGGACTTGCAAATGATCGCCTTCTTGGGCGCTTTCTGTTTTGATGAGTGCAATGCATCTGCAACTGTTTGCGCCAGTGAAACTGAAATGCTACAGCCGAAGCATGATATGACAGCAAAGACATCACCAGTAATACAAAAAGCAAAGACATCACCAATGTTGCTGCACTATCAAGGGCGATGGTTAAGGTGATTGTTTCATAGAACTTACCATGAAAAGCATTAGCCGTACCATAGTTACCTGCATTTTCTGTAGGGTTTGTGTTAGAATTTCCTTGGGCAAGAGAGTGTAGGATCAGAATGGGTTTGTGTATAAAAGTTGTTTGTGCAGTAACTGTAATGCAACTTGGCATGTACATATCCACTGAAATTTGTGCAACAAGTTAACCTGAGGGTTTGGGGGCAACATGAACTAAATGTCCCGTCCAAGCCAAAGAACTTACCCTGAAATTTCCTGGAAGTTCCAACCATCGTTGACTATGACAACAGTCGGTCACGACTATTAAGACCCTCGCGACTATGTCAGGCAGTAAGCTCTGCTCTCACGCGACCTCTACTCTAATCAAAAGACCGAAGGCCCCTACAAGGAAGATGAAAAAGGCGTAACTTGCACCCATGATGGTTATCACTTACAGACTATACAAAACTAAGTTATTGTGACAATGGTATTCTTACATCCTTATAACAACATCCAGAAATGACACTAAGTAGCACAAAATCAGAACACCGTATTTGGTTTGAAGCATTTGATTAACTAACCAGATTTTGCAAAGCTCGGTTTATACTAGCTCTGTGGTTCATTTTCTTACCAAAGCACGGACAAACGAATGGAAAATAATTTGATGACGGAAGTTTGGTAGTGATCATTCAAAAAGGAAAAGAGAAACAACATTATCAAGAGAGACATTTTGTACCCAATGCTTTGCTGGGAATTCAACAGGCCCTCGAGAAGTCAAGATCAATCATCCAGACTTCGCACGGAACACGTTCAAAACTATCAAAAGAGGTTACTGAGGTGATAGATCGCTACAGAGTTGGTTTTGGTCCGTTCCAACTCGGTGCGAAAACCATCGCCGTGCTAGTTATGCCCGAGGTATGATCCCAGATGGTCGAATTTCACACAGATTCAGAATGCTTGTGGAATCACCAATTAGGGGTTCTTAACATTGCAGTTATCACTTCTCATAGTTGTTTCATATGGATCTGAACAAATTTTATGGATTTCGTGATGTCTCACATTCAAGAAAGCCTCTTGAATTTGTTTCATACATATAGCAAGCTCAAAAGCATGCAACATATTTATATTTGAAATTATTGGGCGAATCAGTCAAGACGCCGGAGAAGATATTCGACTTCAACATCCTTCGTTAAAGGCATTACCCACATATCATATAGCTTAGAAAGCACTTTTGGATCAACTTTACAGTGACTGTCACAGGCATCACCATCTTGCTTGCCTACACTGTCCTCCAGAGTGACATTCTGTCCAAATATCCTTGCCTTCTTCTCTACTCTCTTCTTGACCTTTTCTTCAACAGCCGTGAACGTTAGTAAGTTCATCAGAGCATTAGTGTCCTGCATTGAGCAGCAAGACAAAGGAACTTAAAGGCTTGATTCAGACTAGCAGTTCCTATCAGGCTATCACAAATGCTAATGCATGCTGGAGCTTAACATGGAAAGCACTTCAATGAAATAGGAATAGAGGCCTGTATGCAACGGTGCACCATAGACAACACACTCGGCAGTTATTGTTCAAACTTGAAATGTTAAGGTGCATGAATATATAAATAAGCGAACAAATTTTATGAAAAATGCAATAAAAATCTAGTAAGTCTATATAAGAGGTGGAAGATAATTTGGGGAAGCAGAGTATAAGGTGCTAACTAAATTAACCATGATATAAGAGGTGAAAGATAATTTGAGGAAGTAAAGTGTAAGATGCCAACTAAAATAACCTTAGCACGTATTGGTGGGCTATAATCTTGAGGCGCGTCTTTGAATTTCACCTCAGCAACATATTTGCCACAATGAATTCTTCTTGAGAGAGCCTACAAGCAAATAAATCAACGCATTTCACTGATCTCAAAGTAATTATCAGTAAACTAAAATGCTTTTTTGCAAATATATCTATAAACTAAAAACAAAAATTCTGATAGTAGCAATTATATGTACATTTAAAAGAAATGTTTGTGTACAACATGTACCTGCAGACATGCAAAATCTAATGCAACTGTTTCTGCATAGTTGCCATCATCGCCATCCGCAGTGAATAATGGTAGCAATTCATTGAAATACATCTTCCATATTGCATCATTCACACAGACCAATGAAGCAAAAGGGTGCAAAACCTACGAAGAAAACAAATAATAACTCAGAATCCCAGCGATAGTTAGTCATCACTCTTCAGTTCCTGATATTATATATATTTTTTGAAGTGCTGATATTATAATATTAAAGCCCAGTATTCACCTTTGGGCGACCTTTGGTAGGAAAGACAGGTGGTGGAAGATCTTGAGAGAAGAATGGAACATCTTCTGGCTTTTGATAGTGTCCAGCCTATGATATCTTACAGATGTAATTAGATCACGCATACAGATCTCGACAATGACAATTAGTAGTATATCACACAATAAGTTAACTATATGTTCAGTTGAAGTTTGAATGTTTCATAGGATGTCGTGGATAGGATACGAACATAAGCTATGAAGTCCTAAAATATTTCCCTATCTTATTTTTTCTGGTAATTATTTCCCTGACTAATAAAGCATCAACAAAGCAATCAACAATCAAATTGGCTATCTGCTCATACGAACTGGTCAGACTTCAGGTTCCTTGTTTGACCTTTGGAACAGGAGGTAATCTGGACAGTTAGCTAACCCTACATAAGCAAGATTTGACCCTCGGAATATGACACAAGCAGATGATACACGACCTGCACACCCAAAGGATCAAGTCAAGTCTGGCCACTACGATCTGTGTGACTGTTTCAAAGAGTACACTGCCATCACACTGATGATGACAAAGATGACTAACAAGTGATGAATGAAAGAAAAGGCCGTTAATTCCATCATATTATCCATGGATGGCTGTGTATTGAAGTGCTAGTGTGCTGCCTACATAGGCGAACGTTTCGCAAGGCCAAATTAGCCATGAAGAGTTTCCCCTGGAAATGCCAGAACTCCACATGCCTATGCAAGCTCATCGTGGCTGCACTACGATATGGTCAAAGCGGATGGAGCAGAGCAGCCAGATCAAAAACCTGAACCTGCTACAGTAACATGAAAGCCCAATCTAAACTGATCCGCGCGACTTCCGGCCACCCTCGTCCGAACAACTGAGTTAATCTGTGGATCCTCGGTGGGAAGTCAAGAAGGAACCAGGCTTGCCTTGGCGTGCAGGACCTCGGCTTCCCGAACGAAGAACTCGGCAAGGGAGCCGGCGGCGGCGGCGGCGGCCGAGTAGGCCGGCGTGTTGCGCGGGCGTTTGGCCCGCTCGATGAGCGCGAAGACGATGGAGTCCTCCTCGCGGATCAGCTGGTCGCGCACCTCGGCCAGCCTCAGCTGCTCGCCGCCCCCCGCGTCCATTGCTCTGCGCCTCGTCGGGTGTGGGGAAAGTGGAAGGCGCGCGTAGGAAGCTCGTCGCGTCGTGGTCAAGTGGCTTTGAAGATGTGCGAATTGCCGACGCTTATTTGACCATAGAACCAGGAAAAAACTAACGTCCAAACATGTGGCATCTTCACATCGTCTATACCTCTTTTTTATCACTTATTTTATCACATGTAAATAGATGACATTAGCAGGATTTTTTTATTTTCGACTTAAAAATATTTTATCTCCTAATTAAAAAATCAAATTAAAAATCCGTTTTCACCATTAAATCCATCTTGACGAGATCTTCAAAACTAGACCCCATGTTGATATATTTCGATGATTTTTTTTACTCAAAAGTTGTCATGATGTTTACACTGTACTTGGCATAGTGCTTAAACTAAAGTTGCCATGTGGCAATTTCAGTTTATAGAGCATGGCAATTTTAGTATTTTGATAATGACAACTTCAGTACTTTGATCATGAAAAATATTTTTTGTATGAACCATGGCAATTTTAAGTGCATGTATCATGGCAATTTTAGTTAATGATTCATAACAATTCTAGTTTCTTAATTCCCCGTTTTATAAATGTCAAAATTTACTTTTAAATGTAGAAGAAAATAGCTAAAACATATCATGGCAACTTCAGTGTAAACACCATGACAATTCATGTGCAATAGACATGGCAACTTTTAACCCAAAAAAATTCGTCGAAATATATTGATATACCGAAAAAGGCTTTCGCCCCGCTTTATATTATAAAGCAAATGCCCAAGCCAACAACCAACAAGGTTCAAGCACACAAACACACACACACACACACGCAAGATCCAGACATATAAGTAGTGGAGGGTTAATGCTGAGGGCACAGCTCAACAAGCCCTAAAAAACAAAAAGGCACATGCGCCGGGAGTGACACAACATCTAGTCGGGCTCCGGGGGTGGCGGGGGGAGCGGGGGCGCCAAGCGGAAGGCCATCGATCGAAGATCGGCGAGGAGGGTGTTGATGACGTCCCGGTCCTGAGGGCGGCTAAGCTGCCGCCAGAGCTGCAAGTAACCACACATTTTAAAAATGGAGTCAATAGCATGCCGAAGAGGCACCTTCTGTATGACAAGCTTATTGCGAACAGTCCACAACGTCTAGGCAAGGACCCCCACGCACAGCCATCTAATATGCCTGTAGCGAGGGGGTGAGGTTTGAATTTCCGCAAGCAGGTCAGGGAAGTTGGTGTTGCACCACTGGCCCCCAACCGTTTCACGAAAACAGGACCAGAGGAACTGTGCCGTGTAGCACGAGAAGAAGATGTGGTTGGCATCCTCTACCGTGCCGCACATGGGGCACATCCCATCTCCAGGTCCATGACTCTTAAGGACCTCAACTCCGGACGGGAGGCGGCCGCGGATCCATTGCCACAGGAAGATCCTAATCTTCAGGGGCAGGCGGATGTCCCAAATCAAACTAAAGGGCTCGGGGGCCGTCGATGGGGCGATAGCCGCGTAGAGAGATTTGGTGGAGAAACAGCCGGAGGGTTCCAGTCGCCAAGAGATGACGTCCGGGGAGTCGGCAACGTCTATAGGAAGGAGTGCGATGTCCTGGAGGAGGGCATCCCAAGCCGCAACCTCAAGGGGGCCAAAGGGGCGGCGGAAAGCGAGGCGCCCTAAGTCAACAAGGGCCGTCTCGACAGAGACCCGAGGGTCAACAACGATGTCAAAGAGAACTGGGAAGCGCGCGGCTAGGGGGGTGTCGCCAAGCCACCTATCAAGCCAGAACAGGGTCGAGGACCCAGTACCCACCGAAATGGATGTGCCAATGCGCAGAACAGGCAGCAGCTGGACGACGGCCTGCCAAAACTGGGAGCCGCCTCAGCGCTGACAAAATGCGAGAGGCTGCCCACGCAGGTACTTGTTCTGGATGATAGTAAGCCAGAGACCTCCATCTCCATTAGCAATGCGCCAGAGCCAACGAGTCAGGAGGGCAATGTTCATGCGTCGGGAGGACAAAATCCCAAGACCGCCCTGGTCCTTGGGTTTGCATACATCTGGCCAGCTGACCATGTGGTACTTCTGCTTACCCCCCTCCCCAGCCCAGAAGAATCTGGATTGGTATTTGGCGATCTCCTGGTGCAGGGTTTCATGTAGGCTATAAAAGCTCATGAGGAACCAAAGGAGGCTAGCAAGCGAAGAGTTGATAAGGATCACGCGAGCAGCCTTCGACAGCCAGCGCCCTTTCCAGGGCTCAACGCGATGTTGCATACGGGTCACCGTGGGGCGAAGATCAGCCACGGTGAGGCGCGAGTCACTAATGGGGATCCCCAGATAGGTCGTGGGGAAAGAACCCAACCGATAGTTTAGTCGGTCAGCAATAGCCTGTGTTTCCTCCAAGGGGTACCCAAGGACCATCACTTCGCTCTTATCGAAGTTGATGGTTAGGCCCGACATTTGTTGGAAGCACAGGAGGAGGAACTTCAAGTTAGTGATATCTAGGGCGGATCCCTCGACCATTATAATGGTATCATCCGCATATTGAAGGAGGGAGACCCCTCCCCCTCCGACTAGGTGGGGGACTAAGCCGCGGATATGACCAGCAGCCTTGGCCTTATCCAAGATGGATGCCAGGGCATCGACCACCATGTTGAACAAGAACGGTGAGAAGGGGTCACCTTGACGGACCCCACAAAGGGTGGGGAAGTAGGGCCCAATGTCACCGTTGATGTTCACCGTGGTCCGGCCACAAGAGACAAGCTGCATGACGCGGGTCACCCAACGGTGGTCGAAGCCCTTGCGAAGCAACACTTCACGCAGGAATGGCCAGTGTACCGTGTCGTAGGCTTTGTGAAAGTCTAGCTTTAGGAAGACCGCGCGAAGGCGTTTTAGACGGACCTCGTGGAGGACCTCGTGGAATACTAACACTCCATCGAGAATAAATCGGCCTTGTATGAAGGCGGATTGGTTCAGATGGGTAATCGTGTCAGCGAGGAGGGTCACCCTATTGGCTTACCCTTTGGCCAAGATCCGGAAAATCACATTAATCACTGTGATTGGGCGGAACTGGCGGATGTCCGAGGCGCCCGGGACCTTGGGGATGAGGGTCACAATCCCGTAATTGAGGCGCCCAAGGTCCATGGAGCCCGAATAAAATTCTTCGAACAGAGCCACGACCTCCGGCTTGATGGTAGGCCAGAACGTTTTAAAGAACGTCACAGGCAGGCCATCAGGACCCGCGGCCAAGGAGGGGTTCATCCCCTTAATGGCTGCGAGGACCTCATCCTCGTCAAAAGGGGCAACTAATGCCGCATTGGCCTCTGCCGAGACCAATTGCGCACCCGACCAAATGTCGGGGGCGAGACTAGCCCCACCCCATGGGGTGGGAGTAAATAGGGCTTTATATAAGCCGTCTACGTGGGTACGGATGGCCGAGCGGAGAATGATCGGCGTGTCTCCATCCCAAAGGCAGTGGATGGAATTGCGACGACGCCGGCCGTTCGCCACTGCCTGAAAATAGGCGGTGTTGGCATCTCCCCGAAGTACCCATCTCTGGGTACCATGTAGGCGCCAGTAGGCCTCTTCATCTGTGTAAATGGTGGAGAGTTGGTCTTCCAGATCGTATCGCATCATCCACTCATCAGGGGAGATCCCGGTCGAGTCGGCGCGGGTGTCCAGGGCTTGGATAGCCATCAGGAGGGCCTTTTTGCGCTCTCTAAGGTCTCGGCCCAGGTTGGCCCCCCAACCCTTCATGAATTGGCGGGCTAGTTTGGTGCAGAAGTGCCACGAGTCGACAGCGGACATGGAGCGATGGGGAGCAGAGCGAGCAAAAATCCAGCGAGCGACGACAGCCTCCCGGAAGCCGGCCTGATTGAGCCAGAAGGGCTCGAACCAGAATCGCGGCAGGGTGGAGGGCCGCTCGTCGGCGGTGGAGAGGAGGAGGGGGACATGGTCAGACCCGATCTGGGTGACAACCCGGAGCAATGCCAGGGGCAGCGTAATTCCCATTCAGGGGAAACTAGGACACGATCCAGGACGAATTGTGTCGGGACAATCTGCCGGTTCGTCTAGGTGAACCTCGCACCCGTCCGATCAAGTTCGCGGAGCCCCAGCTCCGCAATCCAATCGTTGAATAATTGCATCCGGGGGAAGTTAATCCGATCATTATTCTTCTTATCCGGGGATCAGATGAGATTAAAGTCTCCGCCCATGAGAACTGGGAGGAGGGAGTTAGAGATCTTCAGCTGCAGCTCTGCTAGGAAGGCCGGGGAGTGGCGGTGGTCCGCCGGTCCATACACAATAATGACCTCCCATTTGAAATTTAGGGCGCGCTCGAAGATCTCCATACTAACGAAGAATTCGCCCCAGTCCATGCCACCCACCTCAAAGGTGGCATCCTTTACCCCTAAGAGGATGCCGCCAGAGTGGCCTGAGGTCCCACTAGAAGGGAGCCAGTGCCAAGCGAAGAGGTGGGAGCTAAGGCGTTCAAGCTCCTGAAGGGCGAACTCAGTACGCAAGGTTTCCTGGATGGCAATGATGTCAATGCGTTCATCACGAATGTACTCAATGAGTTGGCGACGACGACCATCATGGCCGAAGCCGCGGATGTTCTAGAAAAGGGCCCGCATCTAAGCCCCCATCGGGGGGCTGCTTGACCCCAGGACACGGGAAGCGCTTTGAGCGCGGAGGGCAGCAGTGCGCGAACGTGTGCGGCCACGGATTATCCCATCGGCCACCGGAGGGGCCTGAACCATGGGGTTGGTGGTCGACCTCTCGGGAGGCCGAATATAACGCCCTCGATGCGGCTATAGCTCCCACGTGTCGAGGCACGACTTAGAGACATAATCGCATTGAAAGCAATGTCGCAAGTCAGGCAATCATTACAACATCCCATGTAATATATAACAAAAGGGGAAGAAACATAGTTGGCTTACACTCGCCACGTCATATCAAAGTACATAAATAACATCCATCATACAAACACTCATGGCCTGACTACAGCGCCAAAATAGAAGAAAACCCAACATGCGACAAGGTCCCAATCAAACCCCAACTAGGCACCACTACTGATCATCAGAAAAAGACACGTAGTAACGCTGAGAGTCTTCGTCGAACTCCCACTTGAGCTCGTACTCGTCACCTGGAGCGGAATCACCTGGACCTGCATCTGGAGTTATAGTAATCTATGAGCCACAGGGACTCAGCAATCTCGCACCCTCGCGATCAAGACTATTTAAGCTTATAGGAAGGGTAAGGCAACAATATATGTGGAGCTGCAGCAAGCGACTAGCATATATGGTGGCTAACTTATTCGCAAAAGAGAGCGAGAAGAGGAGGCAAAGCACGAGCGAGAATCTAGAGGAACAACCTGCGCAAGCATTACTCCAACACCGTGTCCACTTCCCGGACTCCGCCGAGAAGAGGCCATCACGGTAACACACTCAGTTGATTCATTTTAATTAATTAAGGTTCAAGTTATCTACAACCGGACATTAACAAATTCCCATCTGCCCATAACCGCGGGCACGGTTTTCGAAAGTTCAATCCCTGCAGGGGAGTCCCAACTTAGCCCATGACAAGCTCTCACGGTTAACGAAGGAATAGACCTCCTCCCAAGATGTTCCGATCAGACTCGGTATCTCGATAACTCAAGACACTTCGACAGGTTAAAACAAGACCGGCAACACCGCCCGAATGTGCCAACAAATCCCGATAGGAGCTGCACATATCTCTTTCTCAAGGCACACTCAGATGAGCCAGACATCGAGTAAGCCAGCCCAGAGTTGCCCCTGGTAGCCTCGGACATCGCTCGGTGGGACCAACACTCAGAGGAGCACTGGCCCGGGGGGGGGGGTTAAAATAAGATGACCCTTGAGTCTGCAGAACCCAAGGGAAAGAAAAGGGGCTAGGTGGCAAATGGTAAAACCAAGGTTGGGCATTGCTGGAAAAGCTTTAATCAAGGCGAAATATCAAGGGGTTCCCATTATAACCCAACCGCGTAAGGAACGCAAAATCCGGGAACATAACACCGATATGACGGGAACTAGGGCGGCAAGAGTGGAACAAAACACTAGGCGAGAGGCCGAGCCTTCCACCCTTTACCAAGTATATAGATGCATTAAGATAACATGGCAATATAATGATATCCCAACAAGTAAATAAATGATGTTCCAACAAGGAACGGCCTCCAATCTTCACCTGCAACTAGCAACGCTATAAGAGGGGCTGAGCAAAGCGGTAACATAGCCAATCAACGGTTTGCCAGGACATGGTGGGTTAGAGGTTTGACATGACAATTGGGAGGCTGACAAGCAAATGGTAGGCATCGTAGCATTGGCATAGCAAAGAGCGAGCAAACTAGCATAGCAAAGATAGTAGTGATTTCGAGGGTATGATCATCTTGCCTGCACAATTGTCAGAGTTGACTGGATCCTCACAAGCAAACTCAACGGGCTCCTCGGTAGCGAACTCGTCTCTCGGCTCTACCCAAACAAGACAAACAAGCAACAAGGATACAATCAACCACGTGCAAGACCAAGCAATAAGATGAAATGATGATATGCTATGCGGGATGCGATGCGGGATGCAAAATGCAAGATATGACAGGAAATGCATGAACCTGGCCTCAACTTGGAATTCCAAGGGTGCCACTGGAAAGATGATATGAAATCGCTTGAAAACGATATAAAGAACGCCGGAATCGGAGTTATGGTTTGGAAATGGCAAGCGTTTTAAGAATGACACCGGTCTACAAATTACAGCAAGTAGGCATCTAAATGCAACGAGATGAACATGCTACATCCACCAAACATGACAATAAAATACATGGCAGGGATGCACACAAGATGCTTAACAAAAGACTAGCACTAATCCACGGCCAATTCATCCATTATGAGGTTCAAACAAGCATGGCAAAAACGCAAATGCAAAACAGATTCCAGACTTAGTGAAATTAACACTTGTCTGAAATTTCAGATCACGAAGCCCTCTTCGGAGCAGCAAAACAACATGATACATGATCTGATTATGATAAAGAAGAACATGTCATGGAGCTACTCAACAAGCTTAACAAAAGTCCCTAAGTGACCTGAGGCCAAAAGGGATCACAAAATATACTAATAAGCACACGAACATAGCTAAAACACAATCAGTTTTCAGACTTAGTGAAAACTAAGACATGCTGAAATATAACTCACGAACGCATGTAAACAAGCTCGATGCACTCACTACGGTGCAAGTCATGGCAAGGCAAGCACACATCCATTAAGAAGGCACAAAATACAAGCAATACATGGCAAGAACAATGGCATAGCATGCACGGATCAACTACAACAACATCGGCAAAATCGCAAACGAGTTGACGATCTGCCCAGATTCACAACGAAGCAAAAGTAGAGCTTGATTGACTCAAGCTAGGGTGCTCCATAATTGCAAACAAAGACATGGATGGATAGAGCATAACATGATTAATAAAACTCCTTTACTGATCATCCTCAAAAGAGGTACGGATCACTAGGAAACAAGCTGAACATACAGTATCATGAACTAAATAATCCCAGACTTAGTGAAACCTACCAAGTCTCTGAAAACAGATTTACCGGGTGCCTCACTTTGCAAGTTTGCACAAGTCACCACACACATCGTAAAAATGCATGGGTTGCACCTCTAGAAAGAAGACAAAATGCTTAACAAAACATATGAAGGACTCACAGGCATATCATGCACACATTAATCATGACAAAAATGACAAAAGTCTAAGATGAACTAGCAGATTTGACAATTAACTCACGAAGCCTCCTTCTAACAGCATTTTGGGCATCAAGATGAGCTCAAATGAAAATGATGCAATGGAATGAAATGATGTACTCGTCGAGGCGAACATTTTGATATACTATATGTCCAAATCGGAGCTACGGATGCAAAGTTACGGGACCTCGAACAGGAGCATATGGAGTAAAAATATCCGGGACTTAGCAAAAAAAACAACCTCTGGATCCAGATCTTGGGTTTCGGGGCACGCGGCCCGAGGCGGCGGCACTATTCACCAGCGATCGCCGGAGTTGGGGACGAGGCCAAGGCGGCCGGTGGTGGCGGGCGGCGGCCGCGGCGAGGATTTTTCTAGGGTTTCGTGGGGGAGGAGAGATCCGAAACGGAGGGGGTCTATTTATAGGCATAAGTGGAGCTAGGAGAGTCCAAATGAGGTGCGGTTTTCGGCCACGCGATCGTGATCGAACGCTCTAGGACATGGAGCAGAGTTTGGTGGGTTTTGGGCCAAAAAGGAGGGGTGTTGGGCTGCAACACACACGAGGCCTTTTCGGTCCCTCGGTTAACCGTTGGAGTATCAAACGAAGTCCAAATGGTACGAAACTTGACAGGCGGTCTACCGGTAGTAAACCAAGGCCGCTTGGCAAGTCTCGGTCTAATCCGTAAATGTTTAAACCCCACACACGAAAGAAAGCTAGAATTGACCACTGGAGGAGAACGAAGCGCCGGAATGCAAAACGGACAACGGGAAAAATGCTCGGATGCATGAGACAAACACGTAAATGCAATGCACATGATGACATGATATGAGATGCATGACAAAGACAACAACACACGGAGACAAAGACCCAAAGCTGAGAAATAAAATAACTTAACGCCGGAAACGGCAAGAGTTGGAGTACAAAAACGGAAAGTTACATCCGGGGTGTTACACCGAAGCAGGCGAGCGCGGGTCTCAGCCAGCTTGCCATCTAGAATCTCCCAAGCCCTAATGGCCGCGATTTGTTCTAAGGGGGGACCGACCTCCCCCCTGAAAACAATGGCCGAGTCATTGGCCACCTTGGCGAGGTGGCCAAGCGGAGCAGCCTCAAGAGCGGAAAATGAGCAACAGGAAGAACTGGGGAGGTCGGGGTCCGCACCTGACTCGAGGTTCCGGACCGCCGTGCGGAGCTCCACGCGCTCGGTGATGGACGGCGCCGGAGAGTCGGCCGGCCGCGCCGCATCGAGGCAGGCACTGCGGCGGGAGGACCTCACCGGTGTCGAGGTGGAGCGGGGCCGCCTGGCGTACGCCACCGTCGTAGGGGGGTGCGCGGAGGTTGGCGAGGAGACATCCACAGCCACCGAGGCGGACGGGGCGGTCGGCGAGGAGAGGCGGACGTCGGAGGGCACCGGCGGGGGGAGCGGGCCGGCGAGCTCCAGGGTGATCTCGACCGCAACCCCCGCGGGTGGAGGCGACGGGGCAGGTACGACAGGAACCTCACACCCGCCTCCACCTATGGAGACCGGGGAGGCCGAGCCGGCGGGGGACGGGGGGTCTGGCCCCGACGGCGAGGAGCGAAGGGCGGAGACGGTGTAGGAGGAGCAAGGCGACGAAGGCGGGGCGACGAGGAGGCCCACACTGGAGATGTCACTGGCCGACTCCGACGGAGACTGAGAGGGTATGACCGGTGGGGTGGCCAAGCGGAGGGCCACCGCGAGGTCAGCGGCCGACACTCGAGTGCGCCCCGCCCCGGAACCGCCACGACCCGCTGGTGGGTTGGAGGGCTCCCGGGAGGGGGAGCGGGAGTGCTCCGAGCCGCCCTCGTCATCTCCTGGATCGTCGAGGCGGGAGTGGCGCGAGCGCCTGCGGTGGGAGTCGTCGGCATCAGCTGGGCCATCCCCCAGGTGACTATCATCAGAGAAGCGGGGGCGGCCGACGTGGTTCGGAGGCTCAGGGCAGATCTTGAGGTCGTAGCCATCGTCGTTGAAGAAGACCCGGATCGTGACATGGAGCTTGGAGGAGTCCAGGCACTTCACCTTGACCCGAACCTCCTCCTCCTTGCGTAAGGAGAGCTCGTCGACCACCACCACCTTGCCTAGGATCTTGGACATACTGCGGATGACTCGCTCAGACCGGGCCACATCTGGCAGGCCGGCAATGAGGAGCCAAGCAGTGTCCAGGACAGCGACAACCTTGGGATCCCACCGCGGCTCAGATATGTTCACCACAATGTCGTTGAGTGCCAGGGTGATGTTGTTGCTGCGGGTACAGAATCCCATACTCATAGCGTCGGGGAAGATCACCGAGAAGGCATTGGAAGCGGTGGGGGCGGGTCACCTGCCAATCCCACGTGCACCTGCACAAGTGGTTGAGCTCTGCCTCAAGCAGCTCCGGGGTGGCGACGGCCTCGCCCACGACCGTCACAATCGCCAGCAGCGAGGGGGGGGAGGGGGGGATCTCTGGAACCTCGATGTGGAAGAAGGCCATGTCCTCGATGTCGTGGCCGTACATCATGATCTCCTCCATCACCGGGCGATCCGGACAGAGAATCGCGGGGTGCCCGACATCCTTGCACAGGTAGCACATCGGGGGGTTGGGACAAGCCACCTCGAAGTGGCCGGTCAAGCCGCAGTTGAAGCACGGCGGGCCGTCGGAAGAGGCGTTGGTGCCCGGAGGGGGAACCGCGGCGGCGGTGGAGGCGGCAGCCTGAGGGCGCGGAGGGCCCTTCTTCTTCTTCTTCTTGGGACCCTGGCGCCCTCGATTGCCATTACCGCCGTTAGACGGCGGGAACGCAGCCTGGGAGTGGGGAGGCTGGTAGCGACGGGTGGCTGGGGCGCTGTTGGGGTTGGTGACGGGCAGCGGGCGGGGCGGGGAGGGGGACTGGTCCCGGTGACGGCCAGGCGAGGGGGACCGCCGCCGCGAGGATGGCCTTGACTCACCGGTCGGCGACCTACCACGGTCCCGCAACGCCGCTTGAGGAGAGGAGCGGCGTGCCGGGGAGCGCGAGCGGCGGTCGTCGCGGGCCGGCGAGCGGCGCGAGGGGCGGGGGGGGGAGAGCGGCGGGAGTTGCGCGCCGGGGAGTGGAGCCGGCCGGGAGGAGAGCTACTGCCGTAGGTCGGCCTCACGCCGGTGGCCATTGGGGGAGGAGCGGGGCGGGTAACGGCGCTCGTCGGCCCGGCGCTTGGGGCGCCCCGCGTCGTCCCCCCATTCCCGAGTCATGGACGGCGTGGGGAGAGAGGGGGGCGTGGGGAGGATGGCGGCGCCGACGAGTAGGGATCGGGGCGGGGTGGCTGGAATTGGCGACGCGGGTGGGGGGGGAAGCGGGGGACGAGGGAACCCTACTGGGGGCCATATCGACCGCATGCTTGGGCCTGAGGCCGCCAGAGGGCGAACCTGGGCCGTGCGGGGCGGAACCGGCCCGTCGAGCCGGCCCACCCCAGCCGCAGAGGCCCGCATCCCTTGGGCCGTAGCTGTGTCCACCATCCTAGGGAGGGGGCCAGCAGCCAGGTCCATAGGCCGGCCCAAGAGCACCGCGGCTCGGTATGAGTGCCCTGGAGTGGCCAAGCGGGGAGCTAGGGTTTCCCCGTGCGCCGCCACGGTGGCCGCCGGCGGGGGCGTACGGGGACGGCGAGGGGAAGGCGGGGCGGGGATGCGACCCAGAGGGAGGGGCCCGGAGGAACCGCGCGATGGGAAGAAGGGCCGGAAGGGAGCACGTCGGGAGAGGACCGGGGCGAGCTCGGGCGGGCTCGCCGGAGCCGGACAGGCCAGAGCAGAGGAGGTCATGGCCGGAGTCGAGGGTTTCCAGGAGGCGCGAGCAGGGCCGCGATCCGCGCGGCCGGCAACACCCCAGCTGCCAGCGCAGCGTCGCCGGGAGGGCATCCCAGAACCCAAGGCCAGACCTTGCATCCCCCGTGCCGGAGAGGCGGCAGGAGGGAGACGCCGGCGCCGGCCCGACCCACGGGCAGCCGAACTCCCACCCCTGGGAGTAGGGCCACCGGCGTGGTCGGGCATCAGCCGCGGCGGTGCCTTGGGAGGGACACGGTCCCGGCACACGACGGGGCGGCCAGCGACGACGTCGTTGGCCTCGGCGACGTCAGCCCACACAATCCGCGGAGAGCCAGAGGGGGGGTCGGCGGAGGGACAGGGGCGGCGGACGCCGGCGAGGGGGCGGAGCTCGAGGGAGGGGACAGGGGGCCGGGCGGCAGCGGGGCAGCCGCATCGCCTGCGTCGCCAGGGGCGCCGCCCGAGCAGTCGCTAGACGCCAGTGCCTCCATCGTTCACTCTTCAAATGGATTCCAACCTCAACCTTTTTTTTGCGAAAAGATCTTCAAATATATTGATATGAGATCTAGTCTCAAAGATCTCATTGCGAGGGATTTAATGGTGAAAACGGATTTTCAATCGGATTTTTTATTTAAGAGATAAAACATTAAAAAAAACTGAAAATCCAAAAAGATTTCCACATTCATGCATGCAGTGATGTGACGCAGTCTGTGTGTTATAGGGCGTGTGGTCCGGTTTTGCTCCCACCACACATGTGGGCGTTAGCGTTGTCCTAAAATAAATTTACCCGCTATAAAAGATCTTTATGAGATCCTTAAAAGATCCCAAAGTATATTTTCTTTGAGGGAAATCTTAAAAGGAGCCTCCAATCCCTCATATGTTCAGGATTCAGGACAAATTTTACAGTTCACATCTATACCAATATAAAAAGACCCAAAGAGGCAGATCCAACTCATGTCGGCCATCGAACTACGTCAATCCAATGATCTAGACTGCTCCAATGACGAACGTAAAACGTGTTTAACGTGCAATTAATATCATACCAAATTTTGCACTGATCAGAGAATTAACATACAAATAATAGCATACCAAATATCTGCATGCAATTAATATATTACCTAAATATTAACGTGTGTTGCACGTGCGCATTTACTAGTTAAGAAAAATAGACGGTCGATGGGAGGGTAGTTTCAGGTCCAATCGTCAGAATGGTCTCCAAATTCCAGCCAATTTTTCGGGGATTGGGACGGATGGCAATATGCCGCTGCTGCGGCGGTGCGTGGATGGGGGGGGGATACTTCGGCGACGCTGGCCGGGTGGTGGCGCTATGGTGCATGTGCTGTGTGGCGGCTAGCGAGGTGTGCAGAGGTGGATTGTGCGGTGTGTGTGGTGTGTGGCGGCAAGGATTCTAGGAGACATGGGTGAGAGAAAAAAGAAGAAGACCACGAGAAATATTGGGTTTTACGATAATTTTTTGCGGGGTCTGTTTCATCGTAGTTTGCACAATAGCACAAAACAGGTTTAATGTTCCTCTTATAATGCTTTTACTGTACCGCAATATAAGGGATCGATTAGAGTTGCTCCTCTAAACTTTAGAGGAGTAAATGGTTGAGTATCATTTAGAGGAGCACTTTTCTTCTTGAAAAATGGTTGTTTCTAACAGATCCACAAATTTAATGGAGTAAAATATTGTTTTTCCAATTATTTTCAATTTTAATTTACATAGGACATTTCAACTACATATTTGCACACATATTAGATACAAACATAATAATTACGGTTCACATCATTCATGAATATTACAAATTCATAGTTTGCAAATCAAATCATTCAAATTCAAATACAGAAGGTGTAAGGGCATATTTATCCCTTAGTTGTTTTGGTGATTGATGACAATGCTTTTGCGGACTAATCATGTGCATGGAGTATTTTAGACATATCATGACTAGGCACAAGACGATTTGGTGCCCCTCAAAGACTATTGAAGACGACGTTTCTCTATGTTTCTTTTCGGTAGATTTGAGTCATAGGAAAGCCGTACTATTAATAGGGGGTCCGCTTTGGAAAGGTTTGGGTGGAATCATCACATACACATCTACTCCTTTTGCACCACCTTTCCTTTGGCTCTTTGGAGCATCCTCCGTCTCTCCTTGTCTATGCAAAGTGAAGGTCTCCTAATGTTGCTGAACTGGGGCATGCGGTAGTACTGCTCCTCGGAGCGGTAGTTCCATAGTCCCTTGCGGTAGTACTGGTGTTGGGGAACGTAGTAATTTCAAATAAAATCTATGCACACGCAAGATCATGGTGATGCATAGCAACGAGAAGGGAAGAGTGTTGTCCACGTACCCTCGACTTTAGTCACCACATGTATGATGTATAAAGTATATGGTATATACCCGTGATCACCTCCTGAGTGATCACGGCCCGATAGTATAGCATGGCAGATGGACAAGAATGTAGGGCCACTGATGATAAACTAGCATCCTATTCTAAGCATTAGGATTGCAGGTAAAGGTAACAACAGTAGTAGCAAGGACAGGCTATGCATCAGGATATGATTAACGGATAGCAGTAACATACTACACTACTCTAATGCAAGCAGTATAGAGGAGAGTAGGCGATATCTGGTGATCAAGGGGGGGGGGGCTTGCCTGGTTGCTCTGGCAAGAGAGAGGGGTCGTCAACACCGTAGTCGTACTGGGTAGCAGCGGCGTCGGTCTCGGTGTCTAGCAAGAGAAGAGGGGGAAGAAATAATAAATATAATGCAAACAAATGCATGACGATGCATGACATGACAAAGCGTGATGCTAGGTGTGCCCTAACACGGTACGAGGTGGTACCGGTGAAGGGGGAAAACATCCGGGAAAGTATTCCCGGTGTTTTGCGTTTTCGGACAGATGAACCGGAGGGGGAAAGTTGCGTGTTTGTTATGCTAGGGATGCGTGGCGGACGAACAGGCTACGTAACCGGATTCGTCTCGTCGTTCTGAGCAACTTTCATGTACAAAGTTTTTCGATCCGAGCTACGGTTAATATTCTATGATTTTTCAAAGTTTTAATATTATTCTGAAATTATTTTTAATTCGAAAATAAATGCTAAATTGCTAGACGCACCCAGCACAGTGTACACAAAAGTGTACCCAGTGGCTGACAGGTGGGCCAGAGGGACCCAGTTGACCAGTCAATGTTTGACTGGTCAACAGGGGTGGGACCCTCCTGTCATTGACTGTTTTAGTCTACTCTAACAATTTAGTTAGTTTGGTTAGTTATTTGGTTAATCTTAATTATGATTAATTAGTTGTTTTTAGTTTAATTAATCAAAATTAATTAAGTTAATTAATTCTTTCATTAATCCTTTAATTAATTAATTTAATTAATAATTTTATTTTTTTAATCCTTAAAAAACGTTCTGGGCATTGGGGGCCCACTGTCATAGGCCCGGGGGGGGGGGGCTAGCAGGTGCCGGGCTACCGGGCGCAGGGCGCAACGGCGGGGACGCCCGAGCGGGGCTGTGGGCACCGGGTCGACGGACCCGGGCGCGTGTTGGCTGGCCGGCGGCCACAGCAGGACGGCCGCAGCCGACCGGAGCAGGGTAGCGAGGTGAGGGGGAGGTGGCCAACGGGGGTGAGGTCAGGGCGGCCACGAGCAAGGCGGGAGGCGGTGCGGCAGGCGGCGGAGGCAGTGGGCGGAGGGAGCCCGAGCGGCGCTAGGCATGGGGCGACGACGAGCGCGATGCAGTAGCGCGCGATGCGTGGCAGGGAGTGGACGGCACGGCGCGGAGCAGAGGAGCGAGTGAGCACAGGGGCAGGCGCGTGCGTGCGTGTGGCCGCGGCGAGGCGGGGCGCTGGTGTGCCGCGAGTGGAGTCGGGGGAGCGCGAGCAGCGAGCCGCGGCGCAGGGCGGGTACAAGGGGCGAGGCGCGGCCCCGAGCGGCGTGCACGAGCACGGCGAAGCCCACCGGTGCACGAGCGCGCGAGCAGGGGCAGGGGGTCGCGGTGGCCGCGGGCGTAGTCCCGAGCGGCGCAGCGAGTGAGGGCGCACACGAAGGCACAAACATGGTCGGGGGCGCGACCATGGGGCAGTGGGGGCGCACGCAGGAGCGAAGGAGAGAGGAGGGGCGCTCACTGCAGGCATAGGGAACGGGGCAATGGGGCGCGGGGAGGAGATGAGGACGACGGCGACGCGGTGACGAGGTGCAGGCCGACTTGGAGGAGGAGGCAGGACGGCGAGGTGGCGATGGCGTTCGGTGGCGGCGTCCCGGTTCGGTTCCAGGCGCGGCGGGGCGCGGTCACCCCGATCCCGGTCTGGATCGGAGGAGCGAGGGGGAGATATTTTCATTGGGGGGAGTGGGGTGTCGGTGGAGTAGTGGGGGGAGTGGGGGAAAGATATGGCGGCGGGGTGGGCCGGCCGGTTGGTTGTGGCCAGTTGGGCCGGCCTGCTAGCTGGGCCACTCGGCCCGGGGGGTTTCTGTTTCCTTTTTTTGTTTTGTTTTCTATTTTTGTGTTTTCTCTTTTTCCTTTTCTATTTTAATTCAATTTAAAATATTTATGCATTTTCTAAACATGTGTTTTATTTATTATAATTACACTAATGATATTCGGCACCCATCGAACATTTTTGTTTAATATTTTGAAAACTTTTGTCGCTTGACTTGTTTAGATTTTAAATTTGAAACGGTTTTGAATTAACCCGAGATTAACTACAGTGACAGAGGTGACATGGCACCATTAACGCGAGATTACTGTAGCATGATTATCCGGGCGTTACAAATATTCTCCTCCATGATCAGATCGTAGAAACTTTATTTTCTTGTTACGATGATTTTCCACTTCACTCTGAAATTATTTGAACTTTTCAAATGTTTCAGATTTATGTTTCATCAAGAAGATGTACCCATATCTGCTCAAATCATCTGTGAAGGTCAGAAAATAACGATGCTTGCCGCGAGCCTCAACACTCATCGAGCTGCATACATCAGTATGTATTATTTCCAACAAGTCTGTTGCTCGCTCCATTGTTCTGGAGAATGGATTCTTAGTCATCTTGCCCATGAGGCATGGTTCGCAAGCATCAACTGATTCATAATCAAGTGATTCCAAAATCCCATCAACATGGATTTTCTTCATGCGCTTTACACCAATATGACCAAAACGGCAGTGCCACAAATAAGTTGCACTATTGATACGTCCATTTTGCATCATGCTTTTATATCAATATTTATTACATCATGGGCTGTTATTACACATTATGTCACAATACTTATGCCTATTCTCTCTTATTTTACAAGGTTTACATGAAGAGGGAGAATGCTGGCAGCTGGAATTCTGGGCTGGAAAAGGAGCAAATATTAGAGACCTATTCTGCACAACTCCAAAAATCCTGAAACTTCACGAAGGCATGTTTTGGAATATATTAAAAATATTGGGCGAAGAAAGAACCAGAGGGGGCCACCCACCATCCACGAGGGTGGGGGCGCGCCCCCTGCCTCGTGGGCCCCCTGGCAGGCCTCTGGTGCCCATCTTTTGCTATATGAAGTCTTTCGCCCTAGAAAAAAATCATAAGGAAGCTCACGGTACGAAACTCCACCGCCACGAGGCGGAACCTTGGCGGAACCAATCTAGGGCTCCGGCGGAGCTGTTCTGCCGGGGAAACATCCCTCCGGGAGGGGGAAATCATCATCATCGTCATCACCATTGATCCTCTCACCGGGAGGGGGTCAATCTCCATCAACATCTTCACCAGCACCATCTTCTCTCAAACCCTAGTTCATCTCTTGTATCCAATCTTTGTCTCAAAACCTCGGATTGGTACCTGTGGGTTACTAGTAGTGTTGATTACTCCTTTGATGCTAGTTGGTTTATTCGATGGAAGATCATATGTTCATATCCTTTATGCATATTAATACCCCTCTGATTATGAACATGAATATGATTTGTGAGTAGTTACGTTTGTTCCTGAGGACATAGGAGAAGTCTTGCTATAAGTAGTCATGTGAATTTGGTATTCGTTCGATATTTTGATGAGATGTATGTTGTCTATCCTCTAGTGGTGTCATGTGAGCGTCGACTACATGACACTTCACCATTGTTTGGGCCTAGAGGAAGGCATTGTGAAGTAATAAGTAGATGCTGGGTTGCTAGAGTGACAGAAGCTTAAACCCTAGTTTATGAGTTGCTTCGTAAGGGGCTGATTTGGATCCATATGTTTCATGCTATGGTTAGGTTTACCTTAATACTTCTTTTGTAGTTGCGGATGCTTGCAAGAGGGGTTAATCATAAGTGGGATGCTTGTCCAAGGAAGGGCAGTACCCAAGCACTGGTCCACCCACATATCAAATTATCAAAGTACCGAACAGGAATCATATGAGTGTGATGAAAACTAGCTTGACGATAATTCCCATGTGTCCTCGGGAGCGTTTTCCTTTATATAAGAGTTTGTTCAGGCTTGTCCTTTGCTACAAAAAGGATTGGGCCATCTTGCTGCACCTTATTTACATTTATTACTTGTTACCCGTTACAAATTACCTTATCACAAAACTATCTGTTACCGATAATTTCAGTGCTTGCATAGAATACCTTACTGAAAGTTGCTTATCATTTCCTTCTGCTCCTCGTTGGGTTTGACACTCTTACTTATCGAAAGGACTACGATAGATCCCCTATACTTGTGGGTCATCAACTATCATTATTAACTTTGCATCTTTTGGCTTCAATATTATGAATATGTGTATCACTACGATCGAGATTCAATAAACCATTCACCTTGGGTGTATGACCATTGAAGGTTTTATTCATGTAAACAGAACAACAATTATTCTCTGACTTTAAATGAATAACCATATTGCAATAAACATGATCAAATCATATTCATGGTTAACACAAACACCAAATAACATTTATTTAGGTTCAACACTAATCCCGAAAGTATAGGGAGTGTGCGATGATGATCATATCAATCTTGGAACCACTTCCAACACACATCATCACTTCACCCTTAACTAGTCTCTGTTCATTCTGCAACTCCCGTTTCGAGTTACTAATCTTAGCAACTGAACTAGTATCAAATACTGAGGGGTTGCTATAAACACTAGTAAATTACATATCAATAACATGTATATCAAACATACCTTTGTTCACTTTGCCATCCTTCTTATCCGCCAAATACTTGGGGCAGTTCTGCTTCCAGTGACCAGTCCCTTTGTAGTAGAAGCACTTAGTCTCAGGCTTAGGTCCAGACTTGGGCTTCTTCACTTGAGTAGCAACTTGCTTGTCGTTCTTCTTGAAGTCCCCCTTCTTCCCTTTGCCCTTTTCTTGAAACTAGTGGTCTTGTCAACCATCAACACTTGATGCTTTTCTTGATTTCTACCTTCGTCGATTGCAGCATCACGAAGAGCTTGGGAATCGTTTCCGTTATCACTTGCATATTATAGTTCATCACGAAGTTCTAGTAACTTGGTGATAGTGACTAGAGAACTCTGTCAATCACTATCTTATCTGGAAGATTAACTCCCACTTGATTCAAGTGATTGTAGTACTCAGACATTCTGAGCACATGCTCACTAGCTGAGCTATTCTCCTCCGTCTTTTAGGCAAAGTGCTTGTCAAAGGTCTCGTACCTTTCGACATGGGCATGAGTCTGAAATACTAATTTCAACTCTTGGAACATCTCATATGCTCTATGGAGTTCAAAACGTCTTTGAATCCACGATTCTAAGTCGTAAAGCATGGTGCACTAAACTATCAAGTAGTCATCATATCGATCTTGCCAAACGTTCATAACGTCCACATCTGCTCCTGCAATCGGCATGTCACCTAGCGGTGCATCAAGGACATAATTCTTCTGTGTAGCAATGAGGATAATCCTCATATCACGGATCCAATCCGCATCATTGCTACTAACATCTTTCAACTTAGTTTTCTCTAGGAACATATCAAAAATAAAATTGGGGAGCTAAACACGAGCTATTGATCTATAAAATAGATATGCTAATACTACTAGGACTAAGTTCATGATAAATTTAAAGTTCAATTAATCATATTACTTAAGAACTCCCACTTAGATAGACATCTCTCTAATCATCTAAGTGATCACGTGATCCATATCAACTAAACCATGTCCTATCATCACGTGAGATGGAGTAGTTTTCAATGGTGAACATCACTATGTTGATCATATCTACTATATGATTCACGCTCGACCTTTCGGTCTCAGTGTTCCCAGGCCATATCTGCATATGCTAGGCTCGTCAAGTTTAACCTGAGTATTCTGCGTGTGCAAAACTGGCTTGCACCCATTGTATGTGAACGTTGAGCTTATCACACCCGATCATCACGTGGTGTCTCGGCACGATGAACTTTCGCAACGGTGCATACTCAGGGAGAACACTCATACCTTGAAATTTAGTGAGAGATCATCTTATAATGCTACCGTCGAACTAAGCAAAATAAGATGCATAAAGGAAAAGCATCACATGCAATCAATATAAGTGATATGATATGGCCATCATCATCTTGTGCCTTTGATCTCCATCTCCAAAGCACCGTCATGATCACCATTGTCACCGGCGCGGCACCTTGATCTCCATCGTAGCATCGTTGTCGTCTCGCCAACTATTGCTTCTACGACTATCGCTACCACTTATTGATAAAGTAAAGCAATTACATGGTGATTGCATTTCATACAATAAAGCGACAACCATATGGCTGCTGCCAGTTGCCGATAACTCCGTTACAAAACATGATCATCTCATACAATAAAATTTAGTATCATGTCTTGACCATATCACATCACAACATGCCCTACAAAAACAAGTTAGACGCCCTCTACTTTGTTGTTGCAAGTTTTACGTGGCTGCTACGGGCTTAGCAAGAACCGTTCTTACCTACGCATCAAAAACCACAACGCGGTATAGTGATTGCTTTTTGATATTCAGAAAGAACCCTATTCATTGAATCCGACTCAACTAAAGTTGGAGAAACAGACACCCACTAGCCACCTGTGTGCGAAGCACATCGGTAGAACCAGTCTCGCGTAAGCATACACGTAATGTCGGTCTGAGCTGCTTCATCCAACAATACCGCTGAATCAAGAATCAACTAGTGACAACAAGCAATATGTATATACCCACGCCCACAACTCCTTTGTGTTCTACTCGTGCATATAACATCTATGCATAAACCTGGCTCAGATGCCACTGTTGGGGAACGTAGTAATTTCAAAAAAAATTCCATGCACACGCAAGATCATGGTGATGCATAGCAACGAGAAGGTAAGAGTGTTGTCCATGTACCCTCATAGACCATAAGCGGAAGCGTTATGACAACGCGGTTGATGTAGTCGTACGTCTTCGCGATCGACTGATCCTAGTACCGAAAGTACGACACCTCCGTGATCTGCACATGTTCGGCTCGGTGACGTCCCATGAACTCTCGATCCAGCTGAGTGTAGAGGGAGAGCTTTGTCAGCATGACGGCGTGATGACGCTGATGATGATGTTATCGTCGCAGGGCTTCACCTAAGCACTACGATGATATGACCAGGTGGATTATGGTGGAGGGGGGCACCGCACGTGGCTAAGGGATCAATGATCAACTTGTGTGTCTATGGGGTGCCCTTGGCCACGTATATGAAGGATGGAGGGAGTACGAGGCCGACCCCCGTAGGGCGCACCCAAAGTGTGGAGTCCTATTCCACCTCCCACATGGAATAGGAAAAAGGGAAGGGAGAAGGAGAAGGAAGGAAGGGGGCGCCCCCTTTCCCTAGTCCAATTCGGACCAGTCCATGGGGAAGGGGTGTGGCCACCCTTGAGGCCTTTCTCTCCTTTCCTGTATGGCCCATTAAGGCCCAATACGAATTTCCGTAACTCTTTGGTACTCCGAAAAATACCCGAATTACTCGGAACCTTTCCGATGTCCGAATATAGCCTTCCAATATATCGATCTTTACGTCTCGACCATTTTGAGACTCCTCGTCATGTCCCCAATCTCATCCGGGACTCCAAACAAACTTTGGTCATCAAATCACATAACTCATAATACAAATCATCGCAGAACCATAAGCGTGCGGACCCTACGGGTTCGAGAACTATGTAGACATGACCGAGACTCATCTCCGGTCAATAACCAATAGCGGAACCTGGATGCTCATATTGGTTCCTACATATTATATGAAGATCTTTATTGGTCAAACCGCATAACAACTTACGTTGTTCCCTTTGTCATCAGTATGTTACTTGCCCAGGATTCGATCGTCGGTATCATCATACCTAGTTCAATCTCGTCACCGGCAAGTATCTTTACTCGTTCCGTAATGCAACATCCCGCAACTAACTCATTAGTCACATTGCTTGCAAGGCTTATAGTGATGTGCATTACCGAGAGGGCCCAGAGATACCTCTCCGACAATCGGAGTGACAAATCCTAATCTCGATCTATGCCAACTCAACAAAGACCATCGGAGACACATATAGAGCAGCTTTATAATCACTCAGTTACGTTGTGACGTTTGATAGCACACAAGGTGTTCCTCCGGTATTTGGGAGTTGCATAATCTCATAGTCAGAGGAACATGTATAAGTCATGATGAAAGCAATGGCAATAAAACTTAACGATCATTTATGCTAAGCTAACGGATGGGTCTTGTCCATCACATCATTCTCTAATGATGTGATCCCGTTCATCAAATGACGACACATGTCTATGGTTAGGAAACTTAACCATCTTTGATTAACGAGCTAGTCAAGTAGAGGCATACTAGGGACACTCTGTTTTGTTTCTGTATTAACACATGTACTAAGTTTCCGGTTAATACAATTCTAGCATGAATAATAAACATTTATCATGATATAAGTAAATATAAATAACAACTTTATTATTGCCTCTAGGGCATATTTCCTTCAACCGGCCTCTGGCGCGGTAGTACCGCAAGTGCTCACGGTAGTACCTCACCTCGGGAGCGGTAGTACCGTGGCCTCAGGCCAGGCACTGCTGCTAGTGCTGTAGTAGGGGCGGGTGTAATTTTTTACATCCGTGCCCTACGCGGTAGTACCATGCGCTCTGGCTAGGCTCAGCAGCATGAGCGGTAGTAGGGGCGGATGTAATTTTTTACATCCGCGCCCTACGCGGTAGTACCGCTCCAGGTCTGTGATAGTACCGTGTCGGATTTTTGCATGGATCAAAACTCACCGGAAGTAGTCACGGATGTATTTTTATATGTCCATGCCTTCCCGGCCTAGTCCATTCCTGCCTTGCAGTAGTACCGCAAGGGGTCGCGGTAGTACCACGCCAGCGGTTCTACCGTTCCTTGCCTTAGTGCTTCAGGACTGGTCTTAGGTCCTGCCGCGGCAGCGGTAGTACCGCGGTTTGCTGCGGTAGTACCGTGAGCCCTTGCGATAGTACCGCTTGTTTGGTGCGGTAGTACCACAGGTCGTGGGCTGGTTAAGTGGATAACTGTTGGATTTTCTCTTTCACTATATAAGGGATGTCTTCTTCTCCGAGTTGACTACCTCTTCGACCTCCAAGCTCCATTGTTGCTCTAAGCTCCATTTTTGCCCGATCTCTCTCCCTATCCGATCAAACTTGTCGATCTCCTAGAGATTGGTTGAGAAGGCCTAGATCTACACATCCACCAAGAGATATTTGATTCCCCCCACTAATCCCTCGTGGATCTTGTTACTCTTGGGTGTTTGAGCACCCTAGACAGTTGAGGTCATCACGGAGCCATACTCCATTGTGGTGAAGCTTCATGGTGTTGTTAGGAGCCTCCAATTAAGTTGTGGAGATTGCCCCAACCTTGTTTGTAAAGGTTTGGTCGCCACCTTCAAGGGCACCAATAGTGGAATCACGGTATCTCGCATTATGTGAGGGCGTGAGAAGAATACGGTGGCCCTAGTGGCTTCTTGGGGAGCATTGTGCCTCCACACCGCTCCAACGGAGACGTACTTCCTCTCAAAGGGAAGGAACTTCGGTAACACATCCTCGTCTTCACCGACTCCACTCTTGGTTATCTCATCCCTTTACTCGTGCAAGATTATCTTGTGTTACTTCCCTTGCTTGCTTGTTTACTTATTGTTGTTACATCATATAGGTTGCTCACCTATAGTTGCATATCTAGACAACCTACTTTGATGCAAAGTTTAATTTGGTAAAGAAAGGCTAAAAATTGTTAGTTGCCTATTCACCCCCTCTAGTCAACTATATCGATCCTTTCAATTGGTATCAGAGCCTCGTCTCTTTATTAAGGGCTTTGCCGTCCGAAGAGTATGGTTGACACCGTAGACGGTGAGGAGGAGCACCCCAGTGTGATTCCGTCCTCGTCTACGACCGATGGGGGAACCTCGGTCTCACGTGAGGAACTCAATGTGGCCTTGGACACATTTAAAACCTCCATGAAGGCCGAGGTCAAAGGCATGCTTAAGGATTTTCTTGATGGTCTTAAATTATCCACCGCACCATTGGAAGTGGTTGATCCCACTAACAAGGTGACGGTTGCTAACTCCGAAAAGGGGAAGCCTCTAGTGATAAAGTTCCTTTGTCTAGTGGTAAAAGTGGAAATGGCATCTTTGCCCACGTGGAACCTCCACCTACGTATGGAGGACCGATTCCCTCCACTCATTTAAATCATGCCGGTTCTCCTCCTAAGATTGTGAAAAATGAGGATTTGATGCTTGGGTATATCGCTTTAAACGTCATTTAAATCATGTGAATACTAACCTTTGGAGAATCATTGAGCAAGGTTTCTATCTGCATGACCCAAGCAACTTCACCCAAGAGAAGCCGTGGATCATCAATTCAACGAGAATGCTCTCTTCATCATCCAAGATGCAATCCCTCCCGAAGATATTGCGCATCTCTGACCATTCATCATGGCAAAGGAAGCATGGCACCATGTTGTTTCCCTTTACAAGGGAAGCGCAAGCATTCAACGCTCCAACTATGAAGTGGTGCAAGATGAAGCCGATGAATTTTCTATGAATGAAGGTGAAGAACCTCGTGAGCTCTACTGGAGACTAACCACTCTCGCGGTCTCACTCCGAGATCATGGGAGCAAGGATACAAATGACAATTGGATCAAGTGGAAATTTCTTAAAGCCATGATGCCTTACCATAAGGCCATGCCCTCCGTCATCCGTCAAAGGCCGGACTTCCACACCTTGTCCTCTAGCAAAGTGTTGGATGAGTTTGTGGCAATGAGTATCTTGGACAAGATCGTCGACAATGCGGTATTGCGTTCTCAAAGAGCCAAGAAGCCCAATCTTGCTTTAAAGGCCATGGCTAGTGTGGAAGAAGAGGAGGAAGAGGAAGAAGAGGAGAGCAACCCCGAGGATACAAAATATGATTATCATGAACACATGGCTCTCGCTTCAAGACGATTTTGGAGCAAGAAGAACTCAAGGCCCAACTTCAACAAGAGCAACTCAAGTGGCGTCAAGGGAAAGCAACGTGTGAGGACTTGCTATAATTGCGGCAATGTGAGCCACTTTGTTGCAGAGTGCCCCTATGAGAAGAGGGAAGACAATGGTGGCAAACTCATACGGAAGGACAAGGCCAAATCTTTCCCCAACAAGAACCATTCACCAATAAGGCTCCTCCCAAGGGATTGGTGGCACAAGAAGAGTACAATGAGGATGATGATGATGAAGATGGAGAGACGGTTGCCATGGCCTTCGTGGCCATTGCGACAACACCCCAGGCGTCCCTCTTCTACTCACCCAATGATAACATCACCGCCAAGTGCCTCATGGCTAAAGCCACCAACAAGGTAACCCCCAACATCAAAACTACCATCATTACTCATCCTTCTTTGACGGATTGCATTGATGAAAGTGGGGGGTCCAACATGGAGGAAAATGAGTTTGAGTCTTTTATGAGTAAACTTAAGGGTAAATCCAAGAAGCACTTCGTTGCTCTCTTGGAACAACTTGGTTAAGCCAATGACATGGTCGAGGCTCACGAAGACACCATCTCTAAGATGGAGGGGCATAGTCGTGACTATGCCGATGAAATATCGGATCTCTCTAATGCTCTTGAGGAAGAGCATGGTCATCGCTTGGCTCTTGAGGAGTCACACAACGATGACCATGCTAAATTAAAGAAAGATCTTGATCATGCTCTTGTTGTGTCTTGTGTGCTAAATTCCGAGAAGGCCAAACTTGGTGTTGATCTTGCTAGACTCAAGGAGGAGTTTGATATCCTTGACAAGGCTCACAAGGCCTTGAAGAGTACTCATGCTAGTCTTAAAGAGTCTCATGATCAACTCCAAGTGAGTCTAACCAAGGAGAAAGCCACTTTTCCTCATATGGTTTTAATTGATAATGCAAATGCTACTAACCCTTGTTGTGAGCATGTGCATCTTGTTGAGGAGAATGCAAAGTTGAAGGAGCAACTTGAGAAAGGCCTTGTGTTGTGTATACAAGGTGAGAAGAATCTCAACGATCTTTTGAGCAATCAAAAGGAAGTTGTGGCCAAGGAAGGGATTGGGTTTGCACACAAGTCCAAGAACAAGAAGAAGAATGACAAGGCCAAATGACCTCCTCCTCTCATGCAAACTGTTTTCAAAGAGGGAGAGGGTGCCTCTAAGAAGAAGAAGAACAATGTGAAGGGTGGTGGTGTCAAGAATGGCAATGCCACCCCTTCCAACAACGCAAGCGACTTTAATCCTTCTTGTGTGTTATGCCATGCTAGTGATGAGCATGTTTATGCTAAATTTGTTGGTTCTTCTTATGAGTACATTGAATGGTCTATTTGGGTTCCTAAGACCCTTGTCATTAACATCAAAGGACCCATTACAAAATGTGTACCTAAAACCAAGCATTGATCTCTTGTAGGTGTTTGCTTCTAGTAGGGGATCATGGTTGCTCGATAGTGGAGCCACTAATCATATGACCAGAAGTAAGGACTTGGTGGTGGACGTGTAAAAGATTCCATCTATGCCCACCTACATCGAGTGGGGTGATGCCTCGTCCTCTAAGGTATTGGGGCTTGGCAAGGTTGTCATTTCTCATGATCTCATGATCGAGAAGGTCATGCTTGTTAAGTCCATTGCATACAATTTACTTTCCGTTCGTCAACTTGCAATCATGGGCTTTGCCACTTTCTTTGATATTGATACGGTGGCCCTCTTGTGGAGCAAGACTCTTAAAGTAGCCTTTGTTGGGCATGTCAAGAACGGTCTCTATGTGATTAACTTTTTGGAGCGACCCACTAAGACCGCGACATGCCTAATGGCTAAAGTTGACGTGGGATGGCTTTGGCATCGCCGTTTAGCCCATGTCAATATGAGATCTTTGCAAAGTCTTCTCAAGGGGGACCATGTCCGTGGAGTAACAAATGTTAGTTTTGCCAAAGATCGTGCTTGCAATGCCTGCATTGAAGGAAAGCTACATCAGAAGGCTCACCCTCCCATGACTATCATTTACTCAAAGAGGCCTTTGGAGCTCCTTCACTTGGATCTCTTTGGGCCTCCATCCTTTGATAGTCTTGGGGGTAGAAAGTATTGCTTGGTGATTGTGGATGACTATTCAAGATACGCTTGGGTGTACTTCTTCAAGAGAAAGAGTGAAACCCAACAAACCGTCATTGACTTTGCAAATGAAGCTCAACGTCAACACAATGCAAATATCTTGACAATAAGAAGTGACAATGGCACCAAGTTCAAGAACTACACCTTGGATGAGTTTCTTAGTGATGAGGGGATCAAACATCAATATTCCGCAGCTTACATCCCTCAACAAAATGGTGTAGCAGAGAGGAAGAACCGGACGTTGATGGATGCGGCAAGAACCATGATGGCGGAGTTCAAGTCTCCATACAAATTTTGGGCCGAAGCCATCAACACCGCATGCCATGCATCCAATCGGCTCTACCTCTGCAAAGGCTTGAACAAGACTCCATATGAGATACTCACCGGTAACAAGCCCAACCTCAAGTACTTCCGGGTGTTCGGGTGTAAGTGTTTCATTCTCAAGAAAGGTGTTCGTTTGTCTAAATTTGAGGCTAGAGCTCATGAGGGCATATTTGTTGGTTATGCTACAAACTCTCATGCTTACCGTGTCCTCAATAAGTCCACGGGACTTATTGAGGAGACGTGTAACGTGGAGTTTGATGAGAATAACGACTCCCAAGTGGAGCAAAGTGGTACTTGTGATGTAGGTGATGAAATTCCTCCCCAAGCCATAAGAAGAATATGTGTTGGTTTTATCCTACCCATTGAGGAACCCCTTGTGGCCGAAGGAGAAGGACAATGTTCCACTCAAGTGGAACCATCACCAACCCAAGACCCACACGCTTCCAAAGAACAAAGTGAAGGCCCTCAACCTCATGAATAAGACCAAGGGCGAGATCAACCTCAAGATGGCGTTGAACCACCAAGTGATGCCCAAGATCAAGTTCTCTCCTCCGAGAAAGCTCAAGATCAAGAACAAGCTCAAGACAACGCTCAAGATGATCAAGTAACCGCTCCTCAACTCACTCCCGAGGAGGAATTGGAGCGTCGTGCCGCCAAGATTGCATCCAAGCTATCTACCAAGGGCCATCTCATGACAAATGTGCTTGGAAGCATACAAAAGGGGGTAAGCACTCATAGACAATTGGCAAACTATTGTGAACATCACACGTTTCTCTCTTGTGTTGAACCCCAAAAGGTCTATGAGGCGCTTGAAGATCCGGATTGGCTTAATGCCATGCATGAAGAACTCAACAACTTCGAGCACAACAAGGTGTGGAGATTGGTGCCAAGGCCAACGGGGAACCATAATGTCATTGGAACCAAGTGGATATTCAAGAACAGAAAAGATGCTCATGGAACTATTGTCCGCAACAAAGCTCGCTTGGTAGCTCAAGGCTACTCCCAAGTCGAGGGTATCGGCTATGGTGAAACCTTTGCTCCCGTTGCTTGCCTTGAATCTATTCGTTTGTTGATTGCTTATGCTTCTCATCATAACTTCAAGTTGCAACAAATGGATGTGAAGAGTGCTTTTCTTAATGGTCCTATTAATGAGTTGGTGTATGCCAAACAACCCCTCGGGTCCGAGGATCCTTATTTCCCCGATCATGTGTACCAACTCGATAAGGCATTCTATGGCCTTAAACAAGCCCCACGTGCGTGGTATGACCACCTTACCGAGTTGTTGCAAGATCGTGGGTTTGAAATTGGGAGAATCGACCCCACTCTTTTTACTAAGAAGGTCAAAGGGGATTTGTTTGTGTGCCAATTATATGTTGATGACATTATCTTTGGTTCTTCTAACAAAGCTTTCAATGAGGAATTTGCCGCTCTCATGACCTCGAAGTTCAAAATGTCCATGATGGGAGAGTTGAAGTTCTTTCTCGGGTTCGAAATCAAGCTAAGTGAAGTCAAGCCGGCTTCCACTCCAATGCCCATCAAATGCCAACTTGACATAGATCCCAATGGTAAAGCGGTGGATCAAAAGGTATATCGCTCCATGATTGGCTCCTTGCTTTACCTTTGTGCATCTAGACAGGATATCATGTTGAGTGTGGGAATTTGTGCACGGTTTCAAGCTGCACCTAAGGAAAGTCACTTTGTGGCGGTCAAGCGAATCTTTCGATATTTGTCTCATACCCCAAACTTTGGCTTATGGTACCCAAGAGGAGCAAACTTCAACCTTGTAGGCTATTCGGACTCTGATTGGGTGGGAGACAAAGTGGATAGGAAGTCAACTTCCAGAGGGTGCCAATTCCTTGGTTGCTCTTTGGTGAGTTGGTCTTCCAAGAAGCAAAGTTGCGTGTCTCTCTCATCCACCGAAGCAGAGTATGTGGCCGCCGATAGTTGTGGTGCACAAATTCTATGATGAGGCAAACTTTAAAGGATTATGGTGTCATTTGTGACAAAGTGCCTCTGTGGTGTGACAATGAAAGTGCCATCAAGATTTCTCTCAACCCGGTGCAACACTTCAAGACGAAGCATATTGATATTCGGTATCACTTCATCTGGGATCATATTAGGCGAGGGGAGATCAAGCTCAACTATGTCAACACTCATGATAACCTTGCAGATATCTTCACGAAGCCTTTGGATGAAGCAAGATTTTGTGAGTTAAGGCATGAGCTAAATATCATTGATTCGAGCAATGTTGCTTGAACCCTTGCACACCCCACCATACTCAACTTGTTATCTTGTTTAGGTGTAGGCATGGACATAGGGGGAGTGTTGTTCTCTCAATGAACTCTCCCTCCCCCCATTATGCATAAATTGATCAACTCTTTCACATTAGCCATTTGTGATGGTACTTGTGCTTCAAAGACGAGTTTTGGTCATGGGCCCAAGGATAATTCTTCGTGGTGCCATACCAATTAACTCAAACATAGGTGGCTCCGGCCACCGCCCTCTCCTTGGAGAGGTTGTGTCTCGCGGTTGGTGCGTGTTGTCTTTCGCTCTCCCTTCTTCGTGCCGAGCTTGTGTTTGAGTTGCCTCATGTGTTAGCTCTTTGGTGTGTCCGTTCGCTTGAAGGTTGCATTGCAAAGGCCCCTTTCGTCTCTGTTTTTGAAACTTGCATTTTCTTGGGTCTACGGTACTACCGTGGCTTACCACGGTACTACCATAGGAGCTGCACACAGTACTACCGCAACCAGCACGACAGTAATTTTTTACTACCACTGGAGGAGCGGTACTACCGCCCATGGTGCGGTACTTCCGCCCGGGCGGTACTACCGCGCAGTCGCGAGCGCGTGGGGGTTAAGAGCGGGCAGGGGGAGTTCCAACTCCCCCAAACCCATTCAACTCTTTTCCCCATGCCGTCTCTCTCTCCTGCCCAAGAACGGCGCCGGATAACCTCGCTGAATCTCCGTCTCCGACCGCTCTCCTCGCATTTCGTCCGGTGGGATTGTTCCTCAGCACGTCCTCTTGCCATGGAACAAGGTTTCTCTGCAAATTCCACTCTCTTTGGTTCGTTCTTTCGTCTCTAGGTTTTTGCGGAGATGCATGTTGTTCTTGAGATTTTAGGCTAAGTCTTTGCAAGAGTAGGATGTAGGAGAGTAGTAATGCGTAGAGATGGTACTTGGTATGTTGCCCCGTGGTAGATTTGATCAACCGTAGTACCGCTCCGATGTCACGGTTGTGCTTAGATCTGTTTTGTGGTTCGGATCTGACCCCGTGCGGTACTATCGCACCTCCCGTGCGGTACTACCGCTCGTATGGTACTACTGCTCCTCAGGAGCGGTACTACCATGACTAGGAGCAGCACTAAAATTTTAGTTCCGCTCCAAGCCGTGGTACTACCGTGCCATCCTGGCGCTGTACTATCGTGACTAGGAGTTGCACTAAAATTTTAGTCCCGCGCATCCGTGTGGTACTACCGCTGTTGTCAAATCTCATGTGTGGCAATTACCCAATGCTAGTTCTACTTGTTTCACCTGTTTTGCTGTGGTCTTTACATTGATACTTCTCGTTTCTCTTGCATGTTCTTGTGTCGTGTGTCATAGGTGGTGGCTCCGGTTCCAATGTTCGTCATTCGAACCCCGTTCGCGACATGGGCTCGAAGCGTCTACGCAATCAAGATGAAGCTCCAGAGGGCTCCAATGCCCCCAGCGCAGACCCAAGTCAACCGCAACCAAGTAGAAGGAGCCAGCAATGAGCATGGATGAGATGCCACTTGATGAGTTTGTCAATCGAAGGAAGATCAACCCCTAGGTGAATCCCCATGCAAACTTCAGAGGGAATGAGTTGTTCTAGACCAAGCAACAGTATCTTATCTATCTGGATGTGATCAAGGCCAAGCAGAACCTCTATGTGGACACGCACTGGATTAACATGCATCATATGATGGAGGATAAGCACTGCGCCTATTTTGGTGAGGCTTTGGACCTGGTGGAGCAGTTTGGGATTGAGGACTTGATCACGTTTCACCTGGACTTTGACCCTGAGATTGTGGCTCGGTTCTTTGCCTCAGTCCACTTCCACTCTGATGAGGAACGGACTTTGACATGGATGTCAAATGGACAACAGCTAACCGCCAAGTGGAAGGACTTCATGGATCTGCTACATGTTCGTGATGAGGGGCTCGACAAGCCCGTTGGTGTTCTCCCTCATGCCAACTCCGAGTCTGCTAACAAAGACAAGCTCCAGCCATACTATGTTGAGAAGAAGCTTCCCAGTGGCAAGAATACTTGGGTTCTGAACCCATTCCTTGACATCATGTATCATATCTTTCGCAACACCCTCTTCCCATGTATTGGTGACAAGGATAAGGTACATGCCTATCTCATGGATATGATGCTCATTTGTGAGGAGGCGCGTCGTGCTTAGACGCAACCACTTGATGTCTCACATATCATGTGGTGTGAGCTCCGGTTTGCGGTGTTCAACCGTAAGGTACCCATCTATGGTCCTTACCTGTTTCACCTGATCTTGAAGACTTGGGATAAGCTCTATCCCAATGTTGAGTTTGAGGCCCCCGACTGGACCCGTCACGAGCCCATCAAGCTCTGCGTCAAGCCTAAGTGGGATAACACCACTACCAGTGCTGAGGCAGCGGCTGCTCAGATGGATGTCGATGAGGATGAGATTGAGGAGGAGGAAGCGGATGAGGATAGCTCTGCTGGGTATGCTCCTCCCTCTACTGAGCCCTCATGGGCTAAGAAGCTGAAGGCCTTTTTCTGCATGCAAGCCAAGGGGCAATACAAGACTCATGTTGCTTCCAAGGAGAGTCACCGCCGCGACAAGAGGATCTTGACGACGTTTGGCGAGGACATATCTAGTGGGTCCGACAAGCACATCACTCCAGAGGCCGAATGGATGGCGAAGCAAGGTTACAAGTGGACTGATTCTGAGGAGGAGCACATCCCCACTGCTGAGACCGATGAGGAGCCTGACGAATGATCATTTCAGCTTGAGCCACCACTTGTGTCGTAGGTGTCCTCTCTACCTGTTTGGTGTCTTGATGCCAAAGGGGGAGAGAGTGTAGGATATGCGAGTCATGTGTCATGTTTCGTCTTGTCGCTTTGTTTTTGTTTCGTTGAACCTCGTTTATTTTGGTTTGGTTTGTGTTTGTGAGACCTTTCTATCATATGGTGTAAGACATATGCACTCTTGCGTACCTTATTGAGCCTATGCTATCTTGTGCCCGTTACTTTATGCTCATAGTTATTATCTTGTGTAGTGTTAGCTTTATCATTAGAAGATTTGCCTTGTCTATAAAATATAGGGGGAGTGTTGATCCTAGTATGTATGTCGTGCAGTCCAAAGCACTTCTCTAGTTAGCACACATCTAGGGGGGGCCCGTCTATCTTTTATAGATGTGGGGTTTGCCCATGTTCCTTTTTATCTCCCTTTGTGCAAATCCCGTATTGTCATCAATCCACCAAAAAGGGGGAGATTGTAAGGGCATATTTATCACTTAGTTGTTTTGGTGATTGATGACAATGCTTTTACGAACTAATTGTGTGCATGGAGTATTTTAGACATATCATGACTAGGCACAAGACAATTTGGTGCCCCTCAAAGACTATTGAAGACGGCGTTTCTCTACGTTCCTTTTCGGTGGATTTGAGTCGTAGGAAAGCCGTACTATTAAGAGGGGTCCGCTTTGGAAAGGTTTGGGTGGAATCATCACATACACGTCTACTCCTTTTGCACCACCTTTCCTTTGGATCTTCGGGGCATCCTCCGTCTCTCCTTGTCTATGCAAAATGAAGGTCTCCTAATGTTGCTGAACTGGGGCATGCGGTAGTACTGCTCCTCAGAGCGGTAGTACCGCAGGCCCTTGCAGTAGTACCGGCCTTTGGCACGGTAGTACCGCAAGTGCTCACGGTAGTACCGCACCTCGGGAGCGGTAGTACCATGGCCTCAGGCCAGGCGCTGCTGCTAGTGCCGTAGTAGGGGCGAATGTAATTTTTTACATCCGCGCCCTACGCGGTAGTACCGCTCCAGGTCTGCGGTAGTACCGTGTCAGATTTTTGCATGGACCAAAACTCACCGGAAGTAGTCATGGATGTATTTTTATATGTCCGTGCCTTCCCGTCCTAGTCCATTCCTGCCTTGCGGTAGTACCGCAAGGGGGTGCGCTAGTACCGTGCCAGCGGTTCTACCGCTCCTTGCCTTAGCGCTTCAGGACTGGTCTTAGGCCCTGTCGCGGTAGCGGTAGTACCGCGGTTCGCTGTGGTAGTACCATGAGCCCTTGCGGTAGTACCGCTTGTTTGGTGCGGTAGTACCGCACGTCGCGGGCTGGTTAAGTAGATAACGATTGGATTTACTCTTTCCCTATATAAGGGGTGTCTTATTCTCCGAGTTGACTACCTCTTCCACCTCCAAGCTCCATTGTTGCTCTAAGCTCCATTTTCGCCCGATCTCTCTCCCTAGCCGATCAAACTTGTTGATCTCCTAGGGATTGGTTGAGAAGGCCTAGATCTACACATCCACCAAGAGATATTTGATTCCCCCCACTAATCCCTCGCGGATCTTGTTACTCTTGGGTGTTTGAGCACACTAGACGGTTGAGGGCATCGCAGAGCCATACTCCATTGTGGTGAAGCTTCGTGGTGTTGTTGGGAGCCTCCAATTAAGTTGTGGAGATTGGCCCAACCTTGTTTGTAAAGGTTTGGTCGCCGCCTTCAAGGGCACCAATAGTGGAATCACGGCATCTCGCATTGTGTGAGGGCGTGAGGAGAATACAGTGGCCCTAGTGGCTTCTTTGGGAGCATTGTGCCTCCACACCGCTCCAACGGAGACGTACTTCCTCTCAAAGGGAAGGAACTTCGGTAACACATCCTCGTCTTCACCGACTCCACTCTTGGTTATCTCATCCCTTTACTCGTGCAAGCTTATCTTGTGTTACTTCCCTTGCTTGCTTGTTTACTTATTGTTGTTCCATCATATAGGTTGCTCACCTAGTTGCATATCTAGAAAACCTACTTTGATGCAAAGTTTAAATTGGTAAAGAAAAGCTAAAAATTGTTAGTTGCCTATTCACCCCCTCTAGTCAACTATATCGATCCTTTTAGAAGGGTTCAAACGAAGTAATAGCATGATAGAAGTGCAACTACGAAGTGATATGGATATGCCAATGATGCTCAGCAAGATCATCTTGAAGCTGGGTATGAACTTCTCAATTCTCGATCCTGTGATGCACTGCGAGGAATCTTTGTATCCTATTTGCATCGTGCTCTAGCTCAACAGGATCCCCATTGGTGATGTCCCTGTTGGAAATATGCCCTAAAGGCAATAATAAAGTGGTTATTATTATATTTCCTTGTTCATGATAATCATTTATTATCCATGCTATAATTTTATTGACTGGAAACTCAAATACATGTGTGGATACACAGACAACAACATGTCCCTAGTGAGCCTCTATCGGACTAGCTCATTGATCAAAGATGGCTATGGTTTCGCAGTCATAGACATGAGTTGTCATTTGATAACGGGATCACATCATTAGGAGTATGATGTGATGGACAAGACCCAAACTATAAACGTAGCATATGATTGTATCAAGTTTATTGCTATCGTTTTCTGCATGTCAAGTATCTGTTCCTATGACCATGAGATCATGCAACTCACTGACACCGGAGGAATACCTTGTGTGTATCAAATTGCAATGTAACTGGGTGACTATAAAGGTGCTTTACAGGTATATCCGAGGGTGTATGTTGAGTTGGCATGGATCAAGACTGGGATTTGTCACTCCGTATGACGGAGAGGTATCTCAGGGCCCACTCGGTAATACATCATCACAATGAGCTTGCAAGCAATGTGACTAATGGGTTAGCCGTGGGATATTGTATTACGCAACGAGTAAAGAGACTTCCGGGTAATGAGATTGAACTGGTATGGAGATAATGACGATCGAATCTAGGGCAAGTAACATACCGATGGACAAAGGGAACCACATACAGGATTATGTGAATCCTTGACACTAAGGTTCGACCGATAAAGATCTTCATATAATATGTAAGAGCTAATATGACCATCCAAGTCCCGCTATTGGTTATTGACCGTAGAGGTGTCTCGGTCATGTCTTCATAGTTCTCGAACCCGCAGGGTCTACACACTTAATGTTTGGTGATGATATAAGTATAGTTGAGTTGTTATGGTGGTGATCGAAGGTTACTTGGAGTACCGAATGAGATCTCGGACATGACGAGGAACTCTGAAGTGGTTCGGAGGTGAAGATTGATATATAGGATGAAGGGTATCGGAGTATGGAAGTGTTCCGGGGGGTACCGGGTTATTGTCGGAAGGCCAAAAGGAGTTTTGGGGGCCCCAGCAAGTGTTGGGGGGCGTGGGCCAAGGGAAGGGGGCACACCAGCCCATAAGGGGCTGGCCGCACCCCCCCTTAGCCATCCCACTCGGCCAAGGGATGGGGAAGCCCACCTAGGGCCGACGCCCCACTTGGCTTGGGGGGCAAGCCACCCTAGGGTTTCACTAGGGGTGCCCCCATCTGTGGTAGCCGACGCCCCCTAGGGGAAACCCTAGGGCACCCACCCCTCCTCCCTTCCCCCTATATATAGAGGGGTAGAGGGAGGGCATCCACACCCATTCCTGCCACGGTGGTGCCCTTCCTCTCCCTCGTAGTCCTTCTTCAACGCGAGGCTTGGCAAAGCCCTGCTGAGATTTCTCCACCACAACTACCGCCATGCCGTCGTGCTGCCGGAGGACTCGAGCTACTAGTTCACCATCACTCGCTGGATCGAGGAGGTGAAGGCGTCATCAAGCCGTACTTATGTTGAACGGGGAGGTGTCGTCCGTTCGGCACTTCATCGGGAGTTCGTGGACGGATCGTGATTGGATCGCGAAGATGTTCAACTTCATCAACTGCGTTTTGATACGTCTCCAACGTATCTATAATTTTTGATTGTTCCATGCTATTATATTATCTGTTTTGGATGTTTAATGGGCTTTAATTTACCTTTTTTATATTATTTTTGGGACTAACCTACTAACCAAAGGCCCAGTGCAAATTGCTGTTTTTTTTGCCTATTTTAGTGTTTCACAGAAAAGGAATATCAAACGGAATGAAACCTTCGAGGGAGTTACTTTTGGAACAAACGTGATCCAGGAGACTTGGAGTGGACGTCAAGAAAGAAGTGAGGAGCCCACGAGGCAGGAGGGCGCGCCCAGGGGGGTAGGCGCGCCCCCACCCTCATGGGCCCCTCGAAGCTCCACCGACGTACTTCTTCCTCCTATATATACCCATATACCCCGAAAACATCCAGGAGCAACACGAAACCCTATTTCCACCGTCGTAACCTTCTGTACCTGTGAGATCCCATCTTGGGGCCTTTTCCGACACTCCGCCAGAGGGGGAATTGATCAAGGAGGGCTTCTACATCAACACCATAGCCTCTCCGATGATATGTGAGTAGTTTACCATAGACCTTCGGGTCCATAGTTATTAGCTAGATGGCTTCTTCTCTCTCTTTGGATCTCAATACAAAGTTCTCCTCTATTCTCTTGGAGATCTATTCGATGTAATTCTTATTGCAGTGTGTTTGTCGAGATCCAATGAATTGTGGGTTTATGATCAAGATTATCTATGAACAATATTTGATTCTTCTCTAAAATCTTTTATGCATGATTTAAATATCTTTGCAAGTCTCTTTGAATTATCAGTTTGGTTTGGCCTATGATATGTCTCCAACGTATCTATAATTTTTGATTGCTCCATGCTATATTATCTACTGTTTTGGACTATATTGGGCTTTATTTTCCACTTTTATATTATTTTTGGGACTAACCTATTAACTGGAGGCCCAACCCAGAATTGTTGTTTTTGCCTATTTCAGTGTTTTAGAGAAACAGAATATCAAACGGAGTCCAAACGGAATGAAACTTCAGAAACATGATTTTCTCATCAGATAAGATCCAGGAGACTTGGACCCTCCGTCAAGAAAGCCACGAGGCGGCCACGAGGGTGGAGGGCGCGCCCCCTGCCTCGTGGGCCCCTCGAAGCTCCACCGACGTACTTCTTCCTCCTATATATACCTACGTACCCCCAAATGATCAGGGACGGAGCCAAAAATCTAATTCCACCGCCACAACTTTCTGTATCCACGAGATCCCATCTTGGGGCCTGTTTCGGAGCTCCGCCGGAGGGGGCATCGATCACGGAGGGCTTCTACATCATCATCCAAGCCCCTCCGATGAAGTGTGAGTAGTTTACTTCAGACCTACGGGTCCATAGTTAGTAGCTAGATGGCTTCTTCTCTCTTTTTGGATCTCAATACAATGTTCTCCCCCTCTCTCGTGGAGATCTATTCAATGTAATCTTCTTTTTGCGGTGTGTTTGTTGAGACCGATGAATTGTGGGTTTATGATCAAGTCTATCTATGAATAATATTTGAATCTTCTCTGAATTCTTTTATGTATGATTGGTTATCTTTGCAAGTCTCTTCGAATTATCAGTTTGGTTTGGCCTACTAGATTGGTTTTTCTTTCCATGGGAGAAGTGCTTAGCTTTGGGTTTGATCTTGCGGTGTCCTTTCCCAGTGACAGAAGGGGCAGCAAGGCACGTATTGATTGTTGCCATCGAGGATAACAATATGGTTATTTTTATCATATTGCACGAAACTATCCCTCTACATCATGTCATCTTGCTTAAGGCGTTACTCTGTTTTTAACTTAATACTCTAGATGCATGCTGGATAGCGGTCGATGAGTGGAGTAATAGTAGTAGATGCAGGCAGGAGTAGGTCTACTTGTCTCGGACGTGATGCCTATATACATGACCATACCTAGATATTCTCATAACTATGCTCAATTCTATCAATTGCTCAACAGTAATTTGTTCACCCACCGTAGAATACTTATGCTCTTGAGAGAAGCCACTAGTGAAACCTATGTCCCCCGGGTCTCTTTCTCATCATATCAATCTCCATCACTTTATTATTGCTTTGCTTTTACTTTGCTTTTACTTTTTACTTTGCATCTCTATACCAAAAATACCAAAAATATTATTTATCATCTCTACCAGATCTCACTTTCGTAAGTGACGTGAAGGGATTGACAACCCCTAAGCACATTGGTTGCGTTGAGCTATTGTTTTTGTGTAGGTACGAGGGACTCGCGCATAGCCTCCTACTGGATTGATACCTTGGTTCTCAAAAACTGAGGGAAATACTTACGCTACTTTGCTGCATCATCCTCTCCTCTTCGGGGAAATCCAATGCAGTGCTCAAGAGGTAGCAAGAAGAATTTCTAGCGCCGTTGCCGGGGAGGTTCGCGCAAGTCAAGATTTGAGTCCCGACAACGAGCCATTTCTGGCGCCGTTGCCGGGGAGTCTGCGCAAAAGTCAACATACCAAGTACCCATCATAATCCCTATCTCCCGCATTACATTATTTGCCATTTGCCTCTCGTTTTCCTCTCCCCCACTTCACCCTTGCCGTTTTATTTGCCCTCTCTCTCTATCCTCCCTCTCTATTTGCCTCTTTTTTGCCCGTTTGCTTTTTGTTTGCTCGTGTGTTGGATTGCTTGTTTGTCACGATGGCTCAAGATAATACTAAATTGTGTCACTTCACCAATACCAACAACAATGATTTCCTTAGCACTCCGATTGCTCCTCTTACCGATGCTGAATCTTGTGAAATTAATACTGCTTTGTTGAATCTTGTCATGAAAGATCTGTTCTCCGGACTTCCTAGTGAAGATGCAGCTACCCATCTTAATAGTTTCGTTGATTTGTGTGACATGCAAAAGAAGAAAGATGTTGATAATGATATTGTTAAATTGAAGCTATTTCCTTTTTCGCTTAGAGATCGTGCTAAAGCTTGGTTTTCGTCTTTGCCTAAAAATAGTATCGATTCATGGAACAAGTGCAAAGATGCTTTTATCTCTAAGTATTTTCATCCCACTAAGATCATCTCTCTTAGAAATGATATTATGAATTTTAAGAACATGTTGCACAAGCTTGGGAGAGAATGAAATTAATGATACGTAATTGCCCTACTCATGGTTTAAATTTGTGGATGATTATACAAAATTTTTATGCCGGACTGAATTTTGCTTCTAGAAATCTTTTAGATTCGTCCGCGGGAGGCACTTTTATGGAAATCACTTTAGGAGAAGCTACTAAACTCCTAGATAATATTATGGTTAATTATTCTCAATGGCATACTGAAAGATCTACTAAAAAGGTGCATGCGATAGAAGAAATTAATGTTTTGAGTGGAAAGATGGATGAACTTATGAAATTATTTGCTAATAAGAGTGTTTCTTCTAATCCTAATGATGTGCCCTTGTCTACTTTGATTGAGAATAATAATGAATCTATGGATGTGAATTTTGTTGGTAGGAACAATTTTGGTAACAACGCGTATAGAGGAAATTTCAACCCTAGGCCTTATCCTAGTAATCCCTCTAATAATTATGGTAATTCCTACAACAATTCTTAGGAAATTATAATAAGATGCCCTCTGATTTTGAATCTAATATTAAAGAATTTATTTCTTCGCAAAAGAATTTTAATGCTATGATTGAAGAAAAATTGCTTAAGATTGATGATTTGGCTAGGAACGTTGATAGAATTGCTCTTGATGTTGATTCTTTGAAACTTAGATCTATTCCACCTAAGCATGATATCAATGAGTCTCTCAAAGCCATGAGAATTTCCATTGATGAGTGCAAGGAAAGAACCGCTAGGACGCGTGCTATGAAAGATGCCTTTATTAAAGCGTGTTCTTCTAGTTCCTATGAGAATAAAGATGAAGATCTAAAAGTTATTGATGTGTCCCTATTAAATCTTTGTTTTGCAATATGAATCTTGATAATGATGGGACTTAATATGATCCACCTTCACCTAGAAGGCGTTCTAAGAATTTGGAATTTGTTGATCTTGATGGTGAAATTGATAAAAGTGGGATTAAAATAAATAAAACCCTAGATGATGCTGAACCCACTATATTAGATTTCAAGGAATTTAATTATGAAAATTTCTCTTTTATTGATTGTATTTCCTTGTTGCAATCCGTGCTAAATTCTCCTCATGCTTATAGTCAAAATAAAGCCTTTACCGAACATATCGTTGATGCCTTGACGCAATCTTATGAAGAAAAACTTGAGTTGAAAGTTTCTATCCCTAGAAAACTTTATGATGAGTGGGAACCTACTATTAAAATTAAAATTAAATATTATGATTTTTATGCTTTGTGTGATTTGGGTGCTAGTGTCTCTACTATTCCCAAAACTTTGTGTGATTTGCAAGATTTCCGTAATTTTGATGATTGCTCTCTAAACTTACATCTTGCGGATTCCACTATTAAGAAACCTATGGGAATAATTAATGATGTTATTATTGTTTCAAATAGGAATTATGTGCCCGTAGATTTTATCGTTCTTGATGTAGATTGCAATCCTTCTTGCCCTATTATTCTCGGTAGACCTTTCCTTAGAACGGTTGGTGCAATTATTGATATGAAGGAAGGGAATATTAGATTCCAATTTCCATTAAAAAGGGCATGGAACACTTCCCTAGGAAGAAAATAAAATTACCATATGAATCTATCATGAGAGCCACTTATGGATTGCCTACCAAAGATGGCAATACCTAGATCTATTCTTACTTGTTATGCCTAGCTAGGGGCGTTAAACGATAGCGCTTGTTGGGAGGCAACCCAATTTTGTTTTTATTACTTACTTTTTGCTCCTGTTTAGTAATAAATAAATTATTTAGCCTCTGTTTTGGTTGTGTTTTTTTGTGTTTAATTAGTGTTTGTGCCAAGTAGAACCGTTGGGAAGACTTGGGGAAAGTCTTGTTGAGCTTGCTGTAAAAAACAGAAACTTTAGCGCTCACGAGAACTTCTGTAATTTTTATTTGGAAAGTGATATTTAGTTAATTATTTTTTAAGATGATTAATAGACAAATTCCTCACGTCTGGCAATTTATTTTAGAATTTTTGGGGTTCCAGATCTTGCGCTAGCTACAGATTACTACAGACTGTTCTGTTTTTGACAGATTCTGTTTTTCGTGTGTTGTTTGCTTATTTCGATGAATCTATGGCTAGTAAAATCTATACCTAGTATTAAAGGGAATAGGTATTCTTGGTTTGGTTTAGTCCTTTTCGTTCGGTTTGCACACGCTAAGCGATCTGGCCCAGGTTCTTGTATGTTGATGGGCCTTTTATGGACTTTCATAGAGACCGTGAAAAATAATTGGATCAAAATAAATCGAGATTGTTGGAATTAAACACAGGACCTCCTGTGTAGCTCTTCGATGTAACAACCAACAACCTATGCGCCTTTCACACTTACTAATCTAACTCGCTATAAATATACAAGTGGCAGTCATCATGTTCATCATGTTTAGGGTGAGCTAATTAAGCAAATGAGCTTATAAAGGAGGATTGTGGGCTTAAATAGAATATTTAAACGAGTGTGCCTAATTAAAGAAAGGATCATGGATAAACCGGTGGAATAACTAAAAGAAAGATTGTGATCTCAATAAATTCTACATGAAGGATTTGAGGCAAAAAAGTAGGATAATTAAAATTTAAAATGAAGGATCTGTAGGCTTCAATGTGTTGGAGCTACTAAATTAGAAAAGTAAGGATTTGGTTTCCGACTAAAACGGGTAAGGACGCCATGGTAATTAACGAAATAATTATACTTAAATGCCATTAAAAAGGATTATACTTAGATGGAAATAGTGGGAGATTATGCCCAGCAAAGAAAATATGAACACGGCTAAATTGCAACGTATTTTTTATGTTCATTTTGTAGAAGGATGCTGCGTTGCAGCATGTTCTTCATAGTGAATCCGGTGCTGCGGGACATTATGCTTGCACAAAACATCAATTTTTCCCGTTGCAACGCACGGGCATATGTGCTAGTAGTTTATAATCCATAGAGAAGTTGGAATACAGTAGGTTTAACACCAATATAAATAAAGAATGAGTTCATTACAGTACCTTGAAGTGGTCTTTTGTTTTCTTTTGCTAATGGAGCTCACGAGATTTTCTACTTTAAGTTTTGTGTTGTGAAGTTTTCAAGTTTTAGGTGAAGATTTGATGGATTATGAAACAAGGAGTGGCAAGAGCCTAAGCTTGGGGATGCCCATGGCACCCCCAAGATAATCTAAGGACACCTAAAAGCCAAAGCTTGGGGATGCCCCGGAAGGCATCCCCTCTTTCGTCTACTTCTATTGGTAACTTTACTTGGAGCTATATTTTTATTCACCACATGATATGTGTTTTGCTTGGAGTGTCTTTTATGATTTGAGTCTTTGATTGTTAGTCTACCACAATCATCCTTGCTGTACACACCTTTTGAGAGAGCCATACATGATTTGGAATTTGATAGAATACTCTATGTGCTTCACTTATATCTTTTGAGCTTTATAGTTTTGCTCACGGTGGTGGATTTGTTTTATAGAAACTACTGATCTCTCATGCTTCACTTAGATTATTTTGAGAGTCTTAATAGCATGGTAATTTGCTTAAAATCCTAATATGCTTGGTATGCAAGATTGATAATAAAACTTTCTTATGAGTGTGTTGAATACTAAGAAAAGTTTGATGCTTGATGATTGTTTTGAGATATGGAGGTAATAATATCAAAGTCATGCTATTGAGTAGTTGTGAAATTGAGAAATACTTGTGTTGAAGTTTGCAAGTCCCGTAGCATGCACGTATGGTAAACGTTATGCAACAAATTTGAAACATGAGGTGTTATTTGATTGTCTTCCTTATGAGTGGCGGTCGGGACGAGCGATGGTCTTTTCCTACCAATCTATCCCCCTAGGAGCATGCGCGTAGTGCCGAGGTTTTTGATGACTTGTAGATTTTTGCAATAAGTATGTGAGTTCTTTATGACTAATGTTGAGTCCATGGATTATACGCACTCTCACCCTTCCATCCTTGCTAGCCTCTTCGGTACCGTGCATTGCCCTTTCTCACATTGAGAGTTGGCGCAAACTTCGCCGGTGCATCCAAACCCCGTGATATGATATGCTCTTTCACACATAAACCTCCTTATATCTTCCTCAAAACAGCCACCATACCTACCTATTATGGCATTTCCATAGCCATTCCGAGATATATTGCCATGCAACTTTCCATCATTTCGTTCATCATGACACATTCATCATTGTCATATTGCTTAGCATGATCATGTAGTTTACATAGTATTTGTGGCAAAGCCACCATTCATAATTCTTTCATACATGTCACTCTTGGTTCATTGCATACCCCGGTACACCGCCGGAGGCATTCATATAGAGTCATCTTTGTTCTAGTATCGAGTTGTAATCATTGAGTTGTAAATAAATAGAAGTATGATGATCATCATTGTTAGAGCATTGTCCCAAGTGAGGAATAAAAAGAAGAAAGGCCATAAAAAAAGAGAAGGCCCAAAAAAGAGAAAGGCCATAAAAAAGGAAAAGACCCAAAAATGAGAGAAAAAGAGAGAAGGGACAATGTTACTATCCTTTTACCACACTTGTGCTTCAAAGTAGCACCATGATCTTCATAGTAGAGAGTCTCTCATGTTATCAGTTTCATATACTAGTGGGAATTTTCATTATAGAACTTGGCTTGTATATTCCAACAATGGGCCTCCTCAAGTGCCCTAGGTCTTCGTGAGCAAGCAAGTTGGATGCACACCCACTAGTTTCTTTTGTTAAGCTTTCATACATTTATAGCTCTAGTGCATCCGTTGCATGGCAATCCCTACTCCTTGCATTAACATCAATCGGTGGGCATCTCCATAGCCCATTGATTAGCCTCGTTGATGTGAGACTTTCTCCTTTTTTGTCTTCTCCACATAACCCCCTCATTATATTCTATTCCACCCATAGTGCTATGTCCATGGCTCGCGCTCATATATTGTGTGAAAGTTTATAGGTTTGAGATTACTAAAGTATGAAACAATTGCTTGGCTTGTCATCGGGGTTGTGCATGATGAGAGCATTCTTGTGTGACGAAAATGAAACATGACTAAACTATATGATTTTGTAGGGATGAACTTTCTTTGGCCATGTTATTTTGAGAAGCCATAATTGCTTAGTTAGTATGCTTGAAGTATTATCATTTTTATGTCAATATGAACTTTTGTATTGAATCTTTCAGATCTCAATATTCATACCACAATTAAGAAGAATTACATTAAAATTATGCCAAGTAGCACTCCGCATCAAAAATTCTCTTTTTATCATTTACCTACTCGAGGACGAGCAGGAATTAAGCTTGGGGATGCTTGATACGTCTCCAACGTATCAATAAGTTTTGGTTGCTCCATGCTATATTATCTACTGTTTTGGACTATATTGGGCTTTATTTTCCACTTTTATATTATTTTTGGGACTAACATATTAACCGGAGGCCCAACCCAGAATTGCTGTTTTTTTGCCTATTTCAGTGTTTCGGAGAAACAGAATATCAAACGGAGTCCAAACGGAATGAAACCTTCGGAAACGTGATTTTCTCATCAGATAAGATCCAGGAGACTTGGACCCTCCATCAAGAAAGCCACGAGGGTGGAGGGAGCGCCCCCTAGGGCGCGCCCCCTGCCTCGTGGGCCCCTCGAAGCTCCACCGACATACTTCTTCCTCCTATATATACCTACGTACCCCCAAACGATCGGGGACGGAGCCAAAAACCTAATTCCACCACCGCAACTTTCTGTATCCACGAGATCCCATCTTGGGGCCTGTTCCAGAGCTTCGCCGGAGGGGGCATCGATCACGGAGGGCTTCTACATCATCATCCAAACCCCTCCGATGAAGTGTGAGTAGTTTACTTCAGGCCTATGGGTCCATAGTTAGTAGCTAGATGGCTTCTTCTCTCTTTTTGGATCTCAATACAATGTTCTCCCCCTCTCTCGTGGAGATCTATTCGATGTAATCTTCTTTTTGCGGTGTGTTTGTTGAGATCGATGAATTGTGGGTTTATGATCAAGTCTATCTATGAATAATATTTGAATCTTCTCTGAATTCTTTTATGTATGATTGGTTATCTTTGCAAGTCTCTTTGAATTATCAGTTTGGTTTGGCCTACTAGATTGGTTTTTCTTGCCATGGGAGAAGTGCTTAGCTTTGGGTTCGATCTTGTGGTGTCCTTTCCGAGTGACAGAAGGGGCAGCAAGGCACGTATTGTATTGTTGCCATCGAGGATAACAAGATGGGGTTTTTATCATATTGCATGAAACTATCCCTCTACATCATGTCATCTTGCTTAAGGCGTTACTCTGTTTTTAACTTAATACTCTAGATGCATGCTGGATATCGGTCGATGAGTGGAGTAATAGTAGTAGATGCAGGCAGGAGTCGGTCTACTTGTCTCAGACGTGATGCCTATATACATGATCATACCTAGATATTCTCATAACTATGTCAATTCTGTCAATTGCTCAATAGTAATTTGTTCACCCACCGTAGAATACTTATGCTCTTGAGAGAAGCCACTAGTGAAACCTATGGCCCCTGGGTCTCTTTCTCATCATATCAATCTCCATCACTTTATTATTGCTTTGCTTTTTACTTTTTACTTTGCATCTCTATACCAAAAATACCAAAAATATTTTTTATCATCTCTATCAGATCTCACTTTCGTAAGTGACCGTGAAGGGATTGACAACCCCTAAGCACATTGGTTGCGTTGAGCTATTGTTTTTGTGTAGGTACGAGGGACTTGCGCGTAGCCTCCTACCGGATTGATACCTTGGTTCTCAAAAACTGAGGGAAATACTTACGCTACTTTGCTACATCATCCTCTCCTCTTTGGGGAAATCCAACGCAGTGCTCAAGAGGTAGCAGCCTACTAGATTGGTTTTTCTTGCAATGGGAGAAGTGCTTAGCTTTGGGTTCAATCTTGCGGTGTTCTTTCCCAGTGACAGCAGGGGCAACAAGGCACATATTGTATTGTTGCCGTCGAGGATAAAAATATGGGGTTTATATCATATTGCTTGAGTTTATCTCTCTACAACATGTCATCTTGCCTAATGCATTACTTTGTTCTTATGAACTTAATACTCTAGATGCATGCTGGATAGCGGTCGATGTGTGGAGTAATAATAGTAGATGCAGAATCGTTTCGGTCTACTTGTCGCGGACGTGATGACTATATACATGATCATGCCTAGATATTCTCGTAATTATTCGCTTTTCTATCAATTACTCGGCAGTAATTTGTTCACCCACCGTAGAATTTTCTATCTTGAGAGAAGCCACTAGTGAAACCTATGGCCCCCGGGTCTATCTTCCATCATAATATTTTCATATCCACTTGCTATTTCTATTACCGTTTATTTTGCAATCTATATCATAAAAATACCAAAAATATTTATCTTATTATCTCTATCAGATCTCACTTTCATAAGTGACCGTGAAGGGATTGACAACCCCTTTACCGCGTTGGTTGCGAGGTTCTTGTTTGTTTGTGCAGGTACTAGGTGACTTGCTTGTTACCTCCTACTGGATTGATACCTTGGTTCTCAAAAACTCAGGGAAATACTTATGCTACTGTGCTGCATCACCTTTCCTCTTCAAGGGAAAATCAACGCATGCTCAAGAGGTAGCAAGAAGGATTTCTGGCGCTGTTGCCAGGGAGGTTGCACCAAGTCAAGTCAAGATTTGATCTCCCAGCAACTAGCCATTTCTGGCACCGTTGCCGGGGAGGTTGCATCAAGTCAAGATATACCAAGTACCCATCACAAACTCTTATCCCTCACATTACATTATTTTCCATTTGCCTCTCGTTTTCCTCTCCCCCACTTCACCCTTGCCGTTTTATTCGCCCTCTTTTCCGCTAGTCTCTTTTCCGTTCGTATCTTTTCGCTTGCTTCTTGTGTATCCGTGTGTTAGATCGTTGGTTTTTCTATTATGGCTAGCCCTTCTATCATCGTTAGTACTCCCGATCATGAAGTTCTTAATTTTAAACAAAGGGAGGGAGAAAATTTAAAAGATGCTTGGTATAGAATTTGCAATGCTCAGAATAGATCCACTAGGAAGCAATCCACTTCCACTCTTCTTCGCAATTTTTATGTAGGAATCACCCCTTGGAATAGATATATTCTTGATACCATTACCGGAGGGAATTTCTTGGGTAGCCATACTTTTGATTCTTATAATGCTATGATAGATTTGTTTGGCTCACCACCTCTCTTGGTTAATGGAACTATTTTAACTTTGGAACATGTGATGCAAAGGCTTGAAATTATTGAAAATAAAGTTGCCATAGTAGAGTTGATTGAGAATTTGGATAAAAATATCCACAACCAGATTACCCAATATGGATCTAAGGTAGGAGTTACTCTGAATTTTTTTAAAGAAAAAGAACCCATAGTCAACGAAAAATAGATGAAGATTCCACAAGAATTGATAAACTTGAGGATATTAGTACCAACTTAGGGTATGCCTTTTCTTCCGTGAAAAATACTCCAAATCCTCCTACTACTAGAGTTGCCAAGTTCATGTATGTGCCTAAAAATTAAAAGGGTGAATCTTCTAGTAAGGAAAATGCGGATCTTAAAGCAATAAGTGTTCACCCCAACTTTTTCACTATCATTAAGGAACCTTTTACTACAAATGATTTTCTTGATTTCTTGCCTAGGAGTTTGATCATTAATAAAGAGAAGGAAACTCCTAAGGGTTATAAGTGTTATATTGAAGAATTGCCTACCAAAGATGATAATACCTAGATCTATTCTTGTTTTTATGCCTAGCTAGGGGCATTAAACGATAGCGCTTGTTGGGAGGCAACCCAATTTTATTTTTGTTTCTTATTTTTTGTTCCTGTTTAGTAATAAATAATTCATCTAGCTTATGTTTGTATGTGGTTTTATGCTTTTAATTAGTGTTTGTGCCAAGTAGAACCTTTGGGAAGACTTGGGGGAAGTTTTTGCGACCTTGCTGTAAAAAAAGAAACTTTAGCTCTCACGAGATTTGTTACCATTTTTTACTGGAGAGTGTGATTAGGTTGATTCTTTTTGCAGATGATTAATAGACAAATTTATCACGTCCACCAATTTATTTCAGAATTTTTGGGGTTACATAAGTATTCGAAACCTACAGATTACTACAGACTGTTCTGTTTTTGACAGATTCTGTTTTTCGTGTGTTGTTTGCTTATTTTGATGAATCTATGGCTAGTATAGGGGGGGGGGGTGAGGGAGTCCTGGACTAAGGGGTCCTGGGGCGTCCGCTCTGTTGGACATGGGCCGGACTATTGGGCCATGAAGATACAAGACCGAAGACTCTTACCCGTGTTCGGATGGGACTCTCCTTGGCGTGGATGGCAAGCTTGGCATTCGGATATGAAGATTCCTTTCTCTGTAACCGACTTTGTACAACCCTAATCCCGTCCAGTGTCTATATAAACAGGAGGGTTTAGTCCGTAGGGACAATCATAATCACATAGGCTAGACTTCTAGGGTTTTAGCCATTACGATCTCATGGTAGATCAACTCTTGTAACCCCCATACTCATCGATATTAATCAAGCAGGACGTAGGGTTTTACCTCCATCAAGAGGGCCCGAACGTAGGATTATCTATGAACAATATTTGATTCTTCTTTAAAAGCTTTTATGCATGATTTAAATATCTTTGCAAGTCTCTTCAAATTATCAGTTTGGTTTGGCCTACTAGATTGATCTTTCTTGCAATGGGAGAAGTGCTTAGCTTTGGGTTCAATCTTGCGTTGTCCTTTCCCAGTGACAGCAGGGGAAGCAAGGCACGTATTGTATTGTTTCCATCGAGGATAAAAAGATGGGGTTTATATCATATTGCTTGAGTTTATCCCTCTACATCATGTCATCTTGCCTAATGCGTTACTCTATTCTTATGAACTTAATACTCTAGATGCATGCTGGATAGCGGTCGATGTGTGGAGTAATAGTAGTAGATGCAGGCAGGAGCAGGTCTACTTGTCGCGGACGTGATGCCTATATACATGATCATGACTAGATATTCTCATAATTATTCGCTTTTCTATCAATTGCTCGACAGTAATTTGTTCACCCATCATAGAATTTGCTATCTTGAGAGAAGCCACTAGTGAAACCTATGCCCCCCAGGGTCTATCTTCCATCATATTACTTTCATATCCACTTGCTATTTCTATTACCTTTTATTTTGCAATCTTTATTTTCCAATCTATATCATAAAAATACCAAAAATATTTATCTTATTATCTCTATCAGATCTCACTTTCGTAAGTGACTGTGAAGGGATTGACAACCCCTTTATCGCGTTGGTTGCGAGGTTCTTGTTTGTTTGTGCAGGTACTAGGTGACTTGCGTGTTACCTCCTACTGGATTGATACCTTAGTTCTCAAAAACTGAGGGAAATAGTTACACTACTGTGCTGCATCACCCTTTCCTCTTCAAGGGAGAACCAACGCATGCTCAAGAGGTAGCACATTTCTTAAAGGACCATGTTGTGCAAGATGATGCAATGTGTGATTTGTCATAGAACCATGGGGTTCCAATACTCAGGGCCATGAATGATGACAAAGTGCTTCTGAAGCACATAAAATGCTCTCTCCACATCCTTCCTTGTTGACCCTCGACTCCTTGGAAAGTGAGATCTCTTGTTACCTTTTGGATGCGAGATTGCCTTGACAAATGTGGCCCATGGAGGATAGATGCCATCTGCAAGGTAGTAACCCATTGTGTACTCACGGCCATTGACCTTATAGTTGCAAGGAGGATCCTCTCCGGCAACAAGCCCAGCGAACAATGGTGATCTCGACAACACATTCAGGTCATTACGAGAGCCAAACAATCCAATGAGTGAATGCCAAATATATAAATCCTCCGATGCAACAACCTGAAGAATGATTGTTGGATTATTGCAATGGCCTTTGTACTAACCTTTCCACAGTGCAAGACAATTCTTCCATCTTCAGTGTATGTAGTCAATTGATCCTAGCATCCTAGGCCATCTTCGTTCTTCACTCAATGCCAATAGCCTCCCGGTGTCTTCCTCGTTGGGTGCCCTCAAGTATTCCAGCCCAAAAATATCAATCATGGCTTTTGTATCTCGCCGAACGGCCTCCAATGTAGACATAGTCGTTAATGACATCGGTCGAATACCCATAGGCCAGCAGTCGAACAACCACGATGCACTTCATTAAAGGGATCACTGTCGGTGTCAAAACTGGCGGATCTCGGGTAGGGGGTCCCAAACTGTGCGTCTAAGGCGGATGGTAACAGGAGGCAAGGGACATGATGTTTTACCCAGGATCAGGCCCTCTTGATGGAGGTAAAACCCTACGTCCTGCTTGATTGATATTGATGATATGAGTATTACAAGAGTTGATCTACCACGAGATCAGAGAGGCTAAACCCTAGAAGCTAGCCTATGGTATGATTGTATCTATATGATCTATCGACTAGCCTGGCCTCGGTTTTTATAATGCACCAGAGGCCTAGGATAACAAGAGTCCTAGCCGAATACGCCGGTGAGGAGGAGTCCTTGTCTTGATCACCAAGTCTTATAGAATCTTCCATGTATGCGGCAGCTGTCCGAACTGGCCCATGAGTATACGGCCATGGGGGTCTTCGGCCCAATCTAACAGATCGGGAGATGACATGGTGAGTACCCCCTAGTCCAGGACACCGTCAGTAGCCCCCTGAACCGGTCTTCAAGTTAGGGACGCTCTTCGATTCTTATGAACTGTTCTTCATCTTCGGTCGTCGGTCTTGAAAACTGGTTCAACAAATCTTCTCATCTTCGATCTTGAGGATCGCCGAAACGCATTCAACGAGTTTATACATCGGGTATCCGAGGAGCCCCTGTAAGTTTCCGGCCTTTATCAATGCCTTGTTATTTTTATGCCGCACCTCAGGTTTGAAATTGTTCCCGGGCGGCAGTGTCCTCTTGCGTCCGAGCTCCAATGTCGGACTGCATTCGAGGTATCTTTTGCAGCCAAGCACCAACGCCGGACCGCTTCCGAGCTCTAACGCCAGAATGTATCCGAGCTCCAATGCCGGACTGTATCCGAGCTCCAACGCCGGACTGTATCTGAGGTGTTGTAAATAACCTTGGTTCAAAGAAGTTTGAAGGAGTTTAGCCGAGCTTAATGCCGGAAATAGCCTCTATGGAGCCAGCCACTAGCGCCCGAGCTTTATGCCGGACTGCTTCCAAGGTGGTGCACCACCCCGAATGTGGGCCGATTTTTGTCAATATTTTTGATTGGTGCAATTTATTCCCTGCCGAGATATATAGCCAGTAGCCCTCAAGGTGTGTATCGGTTTAAAACCCGAGATGCACCTGAAGGATGACGTAAGACCACTGATCCCAGTAGCCGCTGAGACTCAGGTTGATTTGTAAAATCGGCCTAAGGATCAAGTCCTAGCTTGGCAGGATACTTCGGGACACAAAAAGCGGCATGCTCAGTCCTCGAGACTCAGGTTGGGTGCGGCCGACCAACCTGAGGATCAAAATCTCCTCGGAAATTGTATTGCACTTAAAATTTTCTGCATTGGATAGGCAATGCAGTAGCCCCAGAGACACTAGTCGGGTGGCAACACCAGATCAGGGGATCGATGTGCCCCTTTAATATTTGTAAATAATAAGCCCGAAGCCCAGTAGCCCCCGAGCCTTAATGCGGGTACGGGTGGCCGAATTAAAGATCAATATCCATAGTAAAATCACAAATTATGTGTAATGACTCTATGTATCCAAGTACTTTACGTCATTAATGCTCAGATCCGCATTGTACAAAACTTTGTTGACCGACCATCGGCTTCCACCTCCTCCGCCAGTAGCCGAGGAGTGTTTGTCCTACTTTATAAAGCCTTTATGAGGGCAAAGATTTACGACAAACAAGGCAATCTCGCCATATGGTTTTATAAACAAAGGTACGCAAAGAGATATGTTATATTACTGTTTAACATAAGAAATGTCTTCCAAAGAAAATAGTCCCGCTATCGGTTCCTTTCTTTGGGTTGTCATGCTAAGCATGATCATAAAACCTCAGCTCTAATGTAAGAGCAAAATATTGAGGATTTAGTTTGGGAGGCTAGTTACTAGCCCCCGGTAGTGTTCGGCGACAGTCGAGGTCAAGCCGTAAACACTTCGGCCATTGTTATGAATGGCTCATCATTTCACACAGTCATCGGATCGCTGACCAGTTTACACTTATTGTGACAGTCAGTTTTCGGCTTTCTCCACTGAGGTGCTTAACCATGTAAGTTGGAAGCACAATCGCAGTGGTTCTCCCTTTGCACGCCTAGCCGAACAAAGCGGAACGTAGGAAGTAAGTGCAGGAGCCGGGCAACCCAACTATTGATCGAAGACATAATTCAAAACTGATGCATACATAGCAATATCCGAGAATGTTTTTGCCGAATCTCTAAAGGTGTCCGGTGTTGCACTGCAAGACTTGTGCTGAAAACTCACAAATGGTTTAAAAGTGCCAAAAGCTTGGAAAACCAAAAAACATCAGTAAAAACATGACGTCCGAACAAGATCAAGTGTTCGGTGCCAATCCGAAAATTGGTCTTAGAAAAAAAGAGTGCTTCTATCGTGCTTTAACATGACACATCCTATCTCAAGACTCCAAGCGGGTCAGCCTACGGCTTCAACCTCCTATCCCGAAGGCAAAGTACTTCTCATTAGGCCAGTTTAGCAAACTAAACTCTAGCGGCTTTGAGAGAGAAATTAGGCTCCCCGGCTAGTGACCACACACTCGTGTCGAAAAAACAAGTGATGAATAATAATAGTAATAAAAACTTTGCAACAACTAAGAAGAAGAACACTTATTATAAAACGACTCATATAAATTTAAGAGCCCCCAAGTGACTTGGGTAAAAGAATTTTATGTATAATGATTGTATGTACCGAAGTACTTATATCATATTGAGGGAGTCCTAGATTAGGGGGTGTTCGGGTAGCCAGACTATACCTTCAGCCGGACTCCTGGATTATGAAGGTACAAGATTGAAGACTTCGTCCCGTGTCCGGATGGGACTTTCCTTGGCGTGGAAGGCAAGCTTGGCGATGTGGATATTCAAGATCTCCTACCATTGTAATCGACTCTGTGTAACCCTAACTGATGAGGACATCAATACAATTGTTACACCTACAACCCCTGCTGCTATACATACTGGACCAATTACTAGAGCTCGTGCACGCCAACTAAATTACCAGGTACTTTCGTTTCTTGGTAATGATTCTAATGTTCATGAGAATATGATGCTGCCTAAATTGGATACATTTGTTTTGCTTACAAATGAAGGGCCTAGCTTGGAGAAGGATGAACATTGGAGCAAGAACAAGCATGGAGATGATGGCATGCGCAAGGGGAACAAGAACGGAGTTACAAGTGATGATTTCAGGACTTTGAAGCCACCATAATGGGTGCATGAAGCCTTGGACGAAATATACAAGATGCCACTTCATAAATTTCGTCCCGAGGCTATTTTAGGTGCTGCGTCACCTTATTATTGGGCCAGGCCCATGTAATTTCGAAATACATAAGTATAGGCTATTTTTAGAGTCCGTATGTGTGGGGAAACAAGAGATAGGGTTGATTTCGGACCCCTCCACCAAGGGCCACGAAATTCCCCCCTCTTCCTCCATATATACAGCCCTGAGGGCATCGTTTAGACTTTGGGTTTTGTTTAGATTAAAAGTTCGCCATAGCTGCAACTTCGCGTACTTCGTTTGTGTTCAACGACCAGACAAAGGCGTCACAGAACCCCACCTTGATCAATAAAGCTTTCATCTTATATTCGCAATATCCAGATTGCAATCTTAGTTTCTTGCTTGTTCTTCGTTTGCTCGCAGGAAATAGACCCTCGTGGTCAGGTTGATCGTGCTCCGGCGTGGTCAATAACCTCTCGGAGTTGGTTTAGCGATTGCTAAGGCGCGACGTCCTCGCACGTTCGTAGTCGGATCGTCAAAGTCGACTTCCACCAAAGCGATATCCATCATCTCATTGAAAGACGGGACACCTCCGCCCCTATCAAGTGGTATCAGATTTCCAGGTTGCTCGGTGAGATTTTACAGTTTTTCGTAGTTTAGATCGAGTCTGTTCTTCATACCTACAGTCCACGAAAAAGCCACAAAAAAAATTAGGGTTAGTTCATCATATCCAAACCAATCTGAGCCTTTGCATAATCTTTTTAGGGTTTTGCTTTGTTGAATTTGCGGTTGCATCGTCGTGTCTAGTTGCTGGTCTTAGAGTCTAGTCTTTTTAGAGTTTCGAGTTCTGGTCATAAGTTGTCACGCCGCCGCCGCACCATCATCATCGCCCCTGCCATCTACCACCACCGCTTATCCGCCACCGCTCCGAATCCGTATCCATATACCACCACCAATCCGTGTCCATATACCACCACCGATCCATATCCATATACTACCACCGCTACCACCACCGCTGCCATATACCACCACCATATATCCACCACCAATGATGAGACGGGATGTTGAGCGTTTTATTGCTCGCTGCACTACATGTCAAAAAGCTAAGTCACGACTCAATCCTCATGGTTTATATATGCCTTTGCCTGTACCTAGTGTTCCTTGGGAGGATATATCTATGGACTTTGTTTTAGGTTTACCTCGAACAAAGAAGGGGAGGGATAGCATATTTGTTGTCGTGGATAGATTCTCGAAAATGGCACACTTTATACCATGTCATAAAAGCGATGATGCTGTTAATGTTGCTGATTTGTTCTTTCGTGAAATTATTCGCTTGCATGGTGTGCCAAATACTATTGTTTCAGATCGTGATACTAAATTTCTTAGCCACTTTGGAGATGTTTATGGGCTAAGTTGGGGACTAAACTGCTTTTTAGTACTACTTGTCACCCCCAAACTGATGGACAAACTGAAGTAGTCAATAGAACGTTGTCTACTATGCTTAGGGCTGTTTTGAAGAATAATAAGAAAATGTGGGAGGAATGCTTGCCTCATATTGAATTTGCTTATAATCGTTCATTGCATTCTACTACTAAGATGTGCCCTTTTGAAGTTGTGTATGGTTTCCTACCTCATGCACCTATTGATTTGTTGCCTCTTCCATCTTCGGAGAAGGTTAATTTTGATGCTAAACAACGTGCTGAATTTATTTTAAAAATGCATGAGTTAACTAAGGAAAACATTGAGCGTATGAATGCTAAATATAAACTTGCTGGAGATAAGGGTAGAAAACATGTTGTGTTTGCACCTGGAGATCTTGTTTGGTTACATTTGCGTAAGGATAGATTTCCTGATTTGTGCAAATCAAAGTTAATGCCACGTGCTGATGGTCCCTTTAAGGTGCTAGAGAAAATAAATGATAATGCATATAAACTTGAGCTGCCTGCAGATTTTGGGGTTAGTCCCATTTTTAACATTGCAGATTTGAAGCCTTATTTGGTTGAGGAAGATGAACTTCCGTCGAGGACGACTTCATTTCAAGAAGGGGAGGATGATGAGGACATCAATACAATTGTTACACCCACAGCCCCTGCTGCTATACATACTGGACCAATTACTAGAGCTCGTGCACGCCAACTAAATTACCAGGTACTTTCGTTTCTTGGTAATGATTCTAATGTTCATGAGAATATGATGCTGCCTAAATTGGATACATTTGTTTTGCTTACAAATGAAGGGCCTAGCTTGGAGAAGGATGAACATTGGAGCAAGAACAAGCATGGTGATGATGGCATGCGCAAGGGGAACAAGAACGGAGTTACAAGTGATGATTTCAGGACTTTGAAGCCACCATAATGGATGCATGAAGCGTTGGACGAAATATACAAGATGCCACTTCATAAATTTCGTCCTGAGGCTATTTTAGGTGCTGCATCACCTTATTATTGGGCCAGGCACATGTAATTTCGAAATACATAAGTATAGGCTATTTTTAGAGTCCGTATGTGTGGGGAAACAAGAGATAGGGTTGATTTCGGACCCCTCCACCAAGGGCCACGAAATTCCCCCTCTTCCTCCATATATACAGCCTTAGGGCATCGTTTAGACTTTGGGTTTTGTTTAGATTAAAAGTTCGCCATAGCTGCAACTCCGCGTACTTCGTTTGTGTTCAACGACTAGACAAAGGCGTCACAGAACCCCACCTTGATCAATAAAGCTTTCATCTTATATTCGCAATATCCAGATTGCAATCTTAGTTTCTTGCTTGTTCTTCGTTTGCTCGCAGGAAACAGACCCTCGTGGTCAGGTTGATCGTGCTCCGGCGTGGTCAATAACCTCTCGGAGTTGGTTTAGCGATTGCTAAGGCGCGACGTCCTCGCACGTTCGTAGTCGGATCGTCAAAGTCGACTTCCACCAAAGCGATATCCATCATCTCATCGAAAGACGGGACACCTCCGCCCCTATCACTAACCCTATCCGGTGTCTATATAAACCGGAGGGTTGTAGTCCGTAGGCAATCAACTCCATACACAACAATCATACCATAGGCTAGCTTCTAGGGTTTAGCCTCCTTGATCTCGTGGTAGATCTACTCTTGTACTACCCATATCATCAATATTAATCAAGCAGGAGTAGGGTATTACCTCCATCGAGAGGGCCCGAACCTGGGTAAAACAAAGTGTTCCCTGCCTCCTGTTACCATCCGGCCTAGACGCACAGTTCGGGACCCCCTACCCGAGATCTGCCGGTTTTGACACCGACATTGGTGCTTTCATTGAGAGTTCCTCTGTGTCGTCGCCTTTAGGCCCGATGGCTCCTTTGATCATCAACAATGATGCGGTCTAGGGTGAGATTTTTCTCCCCGGACAGATCTTCGTCTTCGGCGGCTTCGCACTGCGGGTCAATTCACTTGGCCACCTGGAGCAGATCGAAAGCTACGCCCCTAGCCATCAAGTCAGGTTTGGAAGCCTAAACTACACGGCAGACATCCGCAGAGATTTGATCTTCGACGGATTCGAGCCACAGCCAATCGCGCCGCACTGTCTCGTGGGGCATGATCTAGCTCTACCGCCGAATAGTACCCTGGAGGCCGCAAACGCACCGGCTCTGACCCTTAATTCGGAGCCAGCTGCGCCAATCGAGGGTGAGCGGTTGGACGTCACCTCGGGGGCTGTAATCTCAAAGGCGATCGAGCCAAACGCTAGCCCCACACTCTGCATGGCCCGTGACTCCTAGGAGCCGGATTCCTCTCCGAGCTCCGAGCCCCCCGCGCCCCTACCGATCGAATCCGATTGGGCGCCGATCATGGAGTTCACCGCCGCGGACATCTTTCAGCACTCGCCCTTCGGCGACATCCTGAATTCTCTAAAGTCCCTCTCTTTATCAGGAGAGCCCTGGCCGGACTACGGTCAGCAAGGTTGGGATACGGATGACGAAGAAATTCAAAGCCCACCCACCACCCACTTTGTAGCCACTTTCGACGACTTAACCGACACGCTTGACTTCGACTCCGAAGACATCGACGACATGGACGACGAGGCAGGAGACGAACAAGAACCAGCACCTGTAGGGCGCTGGAAGGCCACCTCGTCATATGACATATATATGGTGGATACTCCAAACGATGGAGATGGCGATGGAACCGTGGGGGATGACGCCCCCAAGAAACAACAAAAGCGCCGGCGTCAGCGGCGCCGCTCTAAATCCCGCCAAAGCAAAAACGGTGATTCCGGCATGGGAGATAATACTACCCCGGATAGCGCCGAAGAACACCCACCTCAGCAAAATTCGGCACAGGAAGATGGAGAAACCAGCCCTCATGAAAAAGTGGCAGATCGAGAGGTCGAGGATGATAACTATACGCCTCCCTCCAAAGATGAGGCTAGCCTCGATGATGACGAATTCGTCATACCATCAGACCCCGCCAAACAAGAGCATTCTAAACGCAGGCTTTTAGCTACGGCAAGCGGCCTCAAGAAAAAGCAGCAACAGCTTAGAGCTGCCCAAGAATTGCTAGCTAACAGATGGACTGAAGACCTTGCGGCCGAAGAGTATGAACTCGAACGCCCCTCCAAGAGTTACCCGAAGCGCAGGCCACTACCCCGATCAGAGGAGGAAGCACCTACATCACCAGCGCATGACATGGCAGACCGGCCACCTCGCGGTCGCGACAGAGAGGCCTGTCGGCCCTCCACCCAAGCCATGCCCCGACGCCGCTCAACTAAGGCACGGGAAAATGCGCCCGACCTGCGAGACGTAGTGGAGGATAAGGCAAGACAAACAAGATCGATCTACGGATCGCGCAGGCGCCCTACGGCATGTGACAATGATCTTCACTCCGGATACAACAAATCCGGCCGGGCCGAACACAACAGACATAGCTCTTCCGAGCTGCGTCGTGATATAGCCCAGTACAGAGGCGCCGCACACCCACTATGCTTCACGAATGAAGTAATGGATCATAAAATCCCAGAGGGTTTCAAACCCGTAAACATCGAATCATACGATGGCACAACAGATCCGGCGATATGGATCGAGGATTATCTCCTTCACATCGACATGGCACGCGGCGATGATCTACACGCCATCAAATACCTCCCGCTCAAACTTAAAGGACCGGCCCGGCATTGGCTTAACAGCTTGCCAGCAGACTCAATCGGTTCTTGGGAGAACCTGGAAGCCGCATTCCTCGACAATTTCTAGGGCACTTATGTGCGACCGCCGGATGCCGACGACTTAAGCCACATAATTCAGCAGCCAGAGGAATCGGCCAGACAATTCTGGATACGGTTCCTAACAAAGAAAAACCAGATAGTCGACTGTCCGGACGCAGAGGCCCTAGCAGCCTTCAAGCATAACATCCGCGATGAGTGGCTTGCCCGGCACCTGGGACAGGAAAAGCCGAAATCCATGCCAGCCCTCACGACACTCATGACCCGCTTTTGCGCGGGAGAAGACAGCTGGCTAGCTCACAGTAACAACTTATCAAAGAACCCTGGTAATTCGGACACCAAGGACAAAATTGGCAGGACACGTCGGAATAAGGAAAAACGCCGCGTCAACAGCGACAGCAATGAAGACACGCCAGTCAATGCCAGATTCAAAGGCTATAAACCCGGTTAGCAGAAAAAGCCATTCAAAAAGAATACTCAGGGCCCGTCCAGTTTGGACCGAATACTCGATCGCTTGGGCCAGATACATGGCACCCCCGAAAGGCCAGCCAATCACACTAACAGGGATTGTTGGGTGTTCAAGCAGGCAGGCAAGTTAAGGGCCGAAAACAGAGACAAGGGGCTGCACAGCGACGACGAGGAGCCCAAGCCGCCGAACAACAATGGAAAGAAGGGCTTTCCCCCACAAGTGCGGACGGTGAACATGATATACGCAACCCACATTCCCAAGTGGGAGCGGAAGCGTGCGCTACGGGATGTATACGCGTTGGAGCCCGTCGCCCCAAAATTCAACCCATGGTCCTCCTGCCCGATCACCTTTGATCGAAGGGACCATCCCACTAGCATCCGTCATGGCGGCTTCGCCGCATTGGTTCTCGACCCAATCATCGACGGATTTCACCTCAAGAGTCCACATGGACGGCGGCAGTAGCCTGAACTTGCTTTATCAGGATACAGTGCGGAAAATGGGCATAGATCCCTCAAGGATTAATCCCACAAGAACGACCTTTAAAGGCGTCATACCAGGTGTAGAAGCCAACTGTACAGGCTCAGTAACACTTGACGTGGTCTTCGGATCCCCGGACAATTTCCGAAGCGAAGAGTTAATCTTCGATATAGTCCCGTTTCGCAGTGGCTATCACGCCCTGCTCGGACGAACCACATTCGCAAAGTTCAATGCGGTGCCGCAATACGCATATCTCAAGCTCAAGATGCCAGGCCCTCGAGGAGTAATTACGGTCAACGGAAACACCGAACGCTCCCTCCGTACAGAGGAGCATATGGTGGCTCTCGCAGCGGAGGTACAAAGTAGCCTTCTCAGGCAATTCTCCAGTCCGGCCATTAAAAAGCCAGACACTGCCAAGCGCGCCCAGAGTAATCCACAGCAGGACCGCCTGGCACGCTCTGAGCAAGCGTAGCAATGCGGCCCCAACCCCAGCTTTCGCAATATAGCGAAACCAGTACCTCACGTACATAACTATGCCCTGGAAATACCATGAGCACAGGGGAAGGGGCACAATAACGACACACCCAAAATACGGCTTAAAACGTACTAGGGGCTGCCGGATTCTTTTTTTTAATTTTTCTTACTTTCAGGACTCCATACTTCGGACGACCTGTTCGGCAATTCGACTGCCGCACAAATGATGCAAGATCCAGGGAGGCAGACAAGCCACGCCACATTATGGAATCCCAGGTGGTCTCTGTTACGAGCGCTATACCTGTTTTAAATACAATTCCGCGGCCTGCCCCTGGTCAGGACATACTGAATAGTCCAATATCTTTTGCTTACCGCACTATTTGTATCGTTCGGCTTTGATAAATAGCCTCTCTATAAACAATGCTTAGCTTTTTGTCTATTTTTTGCATTACTCTCTTTTATATATGTTCATTAATGACATGTTGCACCCGTACACTGTGGTACGGCAAGTACGCCAGGGGCTTCAGTACCCTTTAACATGGTGTGAGAAGCCCGTACACTTTCACAAGTGCGGCACCCCGAACTTATAGCACTATATGCATCGGCTCCGAATCATGATTTGGGTCAATAGTTGGGTTTGCCCGGCTCCTATGTTTTGGTGCCTTACGTTCCGCTATATCGGCTAAGGTAGCACTAGGAGAACCACTGCAATTGTGCCCCGGTTGAGCTGGGTTAAGCACCTCAGTGGAGAAAGCTAAAACTGACTGTCATGATGAGGCGAGAGACCGGTCGCTGTTCGAGAGGTTTTTCGAGTCCCTAAAGACTTATGCCGCTTCGAGCGAGGAGCTGGATAACCCCAGCCAAGGCGTGGATAGCGTCCCGAACTCGGTCTTTCGAACTAGGGGCTTCGCCGAAATTTAAAATTATAAAGTTCTATGGCTAAGTGAGAGTGTTCAAGCATTATAGTCCGATTGCCTGGTTCGTCGTAGTGAGCGCCTCCCTCAAAGGACCCAAACATGGGAAAAAGAGCGCACAGGTTTATCACCGAACACCCCAACACTAGTGGCATGGGGGCAGAAGCCGACGACTGGACATCTCTCAATTTTTGATAAACGGCCGCACAAAAAATAATATTTTAAATTCAATAAGCATTGCTTAGCGCATATGAACAAGTTTTCAGCGCACAGGATAAAATCGAGCGAGTTCATTCAAAAATTACATCCTTGGTACACTCATCCGCTACAAGGGGGGCACCCGCAAGAACATCCTTATAGTAGTTCTCGGGCTTGCGATGCTCCTTCCCCGGTGGTGGTCCGTCCCTAACAAGCTTATCACCGTCCATCTTACCCCAGTGCACCTTTGCATGGGCAAGGGCCCTACGGGCACCTTCAATGCAGACGGAGCGCTTGATGACCTTGAGCCTTGGACAGGCCTCCACCAGCCGCCGCACCAGCCCGAAGTAGCTCCCAGGCAGGGCCTCTCTGGGCCACAGCCGAATTATGAAGCCCTTCATGGCCTATTCGGCCGCCTTGTGGAGCTCGACCAGCTGTTTCAGCTGGTCGCTCAAGGGCACAGGGTATCCGGCCTCAGCATACTGAGACCAGAACACCTTCTCCGTCGAGCTGCCCTCTTCAGCTCGATAGAATGCGACGGCGTCGGATACGCTGCGGGGAAGATCTGCGAATGCCCCTGGAGAGCTCCGGATTCGGGTAAGTAACAAGTAGTTTACTTTTATATTTCTGCTTTGCATGAAGAATGCCTTACCCGTTGCTATGTTTTTCACCTCCTCCAACTCTTGGAGGGCCTTTTGGGATTCGGCCTTGGCAGACTTGGCAGTCTGAAGGGCCGCCACGAGCTCGGATGCTTGTGCCTTTGACTCAAGCTCCAAACTCTCATGTTTTTTCATGAGAGCCTGAAGCTCTTGCTGCACCTCGCCGACCTGAGCCCCAACTCTTTCTCGCTCGGTGCGCTCTGCGGCCGTTTTCTTTTCGGCCTCAGATAGCGCCTGCTTGAGGGTCGCCACCTCAGTCGTGGCCCCTATAATAAGCAGTACAATCCTGTTATTTTTTGCAATCACGCCTCTCTATAGGCACCTTTTTCTGTAAGGTATTTCGTACCTTCTTTCTCCTCGAGCTACCGCTTGGCAAGGCCGAGCTCTTGCTCGGTCCGCCCGAGGTCCTGTTTCAGGACACCCACCTCCGCAGTCAGTGCGGCGGTGGATAGTAGCGAAGCCTGCATACGCATATTGACTCTTTATTGTTAGAGTCCTGTGAAATTTAATAGATCCTCTATTCGGCTTTTCTTTCCGGACGCCAAACAGAGCATCAGGGGCTACTGTCTATGCGGTAATATTTTTACATATTTTTTACTTACCTCGAAGCCTGTTAGGAGGCTAGCACAAGCTTCACTCAGTCCGCTCTTGGCGGACTGAACCTTCTTGATCACCGTACTCATAATAGTACGGTGCTCCTCGTCGATGGAGGCGCCTTCAAGCACCTCCAGCAGATTGTCCGGCACCTCCGGTTGGACGGAGGTTGCCGGCTCAGAAGGCTTGCTCCTCTTGGGAGGAGTTCGCCTGCCGCGGTCCGGAATCATTGAAGATTTCGGCACGGTGTCCGGCTCAAAGCCGGACTTGGAGCCCTGGGGGGTCTTGTCCCCTTTACTCCTGGAGTCCGGGAGGTCGCCTTGCGGCTCCTCCAGGACCACCTCCTCCTGCCCTGGAGCTCGTTGCGACGCCACTTCGGCGTCGTCCGTGGTGCGGGGGGAGACAGCGGGCGGAACTGAGTTCACGTCCGATGAATCCAGGGAGCCGCTCGACGACTCGTTGAGTTCAGCCCGGGGCGGGCTGCATGATTATATTCGACATTAGGGAAAGCTGTGCAACAAAAGGAATATCATGAGTTACTCTGGTATCCAAACACTTACGATTTCGCTGGACGCCTGGCCCTGTCCGGCCACTCCTCTTCGTCCTCGTCGGCGTCGGGGGCGTAGTCCGGGGAGGGGTTTTCCTCTTCTTGGACCCTTCGGCCTTCCCCCTTGGGGCGGCCTTCCTTTTCTTTCCTCCCTCCGCTGGGAGGGGAGAGTTTTCTTCTTCCTCCTCCTCGTTTTCATGTGAGGAGGGCGTCTCGGACTCGTCGGATGACGAGCCCGACAACACCACGTTGCGGGTACTCCTTCGAGTCCCCGTGGTCTTCTTCTTCTTCGCATTCTTTTCCAGCACCACATAAGGCGCCGGAGCCAGCAGCTTCACTAGTAGAGCTGGGGCTGGGTCTTCGGGCAGCGGAGCCGGACAGTTAATCGGTCCGGATACCGCCCGCCAAGCCTGTCAAAGGTAAGGGAGTTTAGATCCCGCATAGAGTTAAACTATGAGAAGAAAAAGCTGAACATCCTGTAAAAGGTGAAAATAGCTTACCTCGCTAGCGTGACGCTGCGAGCTGTATCCGCGGTCCTCGGAGGTGGATGCGGGAGCCTCGGCACCTTTGATTAGCACCTTCCATACGTCTTCATACATCGTGTCGAAGAGCCTATTGAGGGTTCGGTGCTGTGCCGGGTCGAACTCCCACAGAGTAAAGTCCCGTTGTTGGCATGGGAGGATTCGGCGAACGAGCATGACCTGGACTACATTTACGAGCCTGATTGACTTGTTTACCAGGGACTGGATGCATGTCTTCAGTCCAGTCACCTCTTCCTCGTTACCCCATGATAGGCCCGTCTCTTTCCAGGACATGAGCCGCGTGGGGGGTCCGGATCGGAACTCGGGGGCTGCGATCCATTTCGGATCGCGTGGCTCGGTGATGTAAAACCACCCGGCTTGCCACCCCTTTAGGGTCTCTATGAAGGAGCCCTCGAACCACAGGATGTTGGCAATCTTGCCCACCATGGCGCCTCCGCACTACGCCTGGTTGTCGCACACCACCTTGGGCTTGACGTTGAAGGTCTTGAGCCAGAGGCCGAAATGGGGGCGCACGCGGAGGAAAGCCTCGCACACGACGATAAACGCCGAGATGTTGAGGATGAAGTTCGGGGACAGATCGTGGAAATCCAGGCCATAGTAGAACATGAGCCCCCGAACGAATGGGTGAAGTGGAAAACCTAGTCCGCAGAGGAAATGGGGAAGGAATACTACCCTCTCGTGGGGCCTTGGGGTGGGGAGGAGCTGCCCCTCCTCGGGAAGCCGGTGCGCGATGTCTTTGGACAAGTATCCGGCCTTCCTAAGTTTTTTGATGTCGCCCTCCGTGACGGAGGAGACCTTCCACTTGCCTCCCGCTCCGGACATCGCAGGAGAAGGTTGAGGTAGGAAGTGCGGGCTTGGGCGCTGGAGCTCGAGTGCGCAGGAGATGGATAGGCAAGGGAGGAAGAAGGCGTAGGAAAAAAGGTGGATCCTTATCCCCTTATATGGGTGGATGCAGTTGTGCGTCCCCACCTGCCTAATAAAACTCGCTTGCCTCCCAAGCGCCGTGGTAAATGGCGCGGTTAGGGTTACCCACGTCCGTATTAATGAGAATCCCGTAAAAAGGGCACACGATCTCTGCTTTGACAAGACGTGCCAAGGAAACCGCCTCGCAAAACATGCTAAGGTGGAAAATTAAAAATGATTCGAGTAAAAGACTTGGCCGTAGTGTGATAGCGCACTGCGGAATACGTCAGCAGATTTGATTTGTGTTAATATTATTCTCTCTATGGCAATATGTGGAAGCTTATTTTGCAGAACCGGACACTACTCTTGATGTTTACAAATCTTCTATGAAGGACTGGGAGGAGGAACCCGCCTTGCAATGCCGAAGACAATTTGCGCGCCGGACTCGTCGTCATTGAAGCTTGGTTCAGGGGCTACTGAGGGAGTCCTGGATTAGGGGGTGTTCGGGTAGCCGGACTATACCTTCAGCCGGACTCCTGGATTATGAAGATACAAGATTGAAGACTTCGTCCAGTGTCCGGATGGGACTTTCCTTGGTGTGGAAGGCAAGCTTGGCGATGCGGATATTCAAGATCTCCTACCATTGTAACCGACTCTGTGTAACCCTAACCCTATCTGGTGTCTATATAAACCAGAGGGTTGTAGTCCGTAGGCAATCAACTCCATACACAACAATCATACCATAGGCTAGCTTCTAGGGTTTAGCCTCCTTGATCTCGTGGTAGATCTACTCTTGTACTACCCATATCATCAATATTAATCAAGCAGGAGTAGGGTATTACCTCCATCGAGAGGGCCCGAACCTGGGTAAAACAAAGTGTTCCCTGCCTCCTGTTACCATCTGGCCTAGACGCACAGTTCGGGACCCCCTACCCGAGATCTGCCGGTTTTGACACCGACACATATCTTTGTTCAGCCGAACTTTAACCGCGTCTTAACCGACTGTCGGCTACTCCCTCTTCGGCCAGGGACCGAAAAGTGTTATGTACTCCACATGTCGAGAATATCGACAGTGTTTCCGATAACCAGGCAACTGGGCCATAAGGCTATAACAGACAAAGCGCGCTCAGGGAACTTATGCTATATTACAGACGAAGTGTAAGAAGCATCTTCGAAGAAAATAGTACCCCCACCGATACCTTTCTTCGGTGCTCATTATTGCTATGAGACTTGTGCAATAGATTTTTTGTACTCATGAGTTCTGTTGTGTGCCGACCATGATTGAAAACAATAAGAGTGCTAGCTTTTAGCTTCACCCAGTCTGAGGTCAGAGCTCGGAGGACCCGGTCGTGACAATCGCAGAGGTGCTCCCTTTACTCCCTAGCCGAACAATCGGGAACGTAGGGGTAAGCACAGGAGCCAGGCAACCCAGCTTGCAAATCGCTTAAGCCAATATGGTGCATATTGTGGCGTAATACACGAACAAGGAACGAAGCCGTACAAGTATAATCATATGCAAGAGGAAAAGCTTCATAAAGGAAGCCCCCAAATAAACAGGGTATTTGAATTTGTGCATCACCAACAAAGTTTGGACAAGGAAATTTTTTACAAGCAACTTCTTTCCAAAAAAGTATAATGCTTAGTCGAACCGAACACAAGTTAAAAATTTAAAACTTTGAGCATGAAGGCAACTTAGCTGTTTAATGTGTTTGGTATTGATGACGCGGCCCGAGCTTGATGCGGGACAAGGTTCCATCCCCCAAGCCGGTCCCGAGGTGGCGGAGCGGAGAGCTCGACATGCCGAAGTGGTGACATAGCACGGTCAATGCAGACCGACAGAGTGACGCCGAAGTCCCCAGATCATTTCCCCGTGCACAAAAAATAGTGCAAACCGGAGATAATAGTAATAATGATAATTAAAAAAAATTGTTGCATAATAAATAATTTATGCAAAGTGAGTAATAAAAGAAATATGGCCTGGTGCCGAAGTCAATGTCGATGCAGGGCGTCGGCGTGATGCGGTAAAGGCGTGGCAAAGGCTGAATTCACAGGTCGGTCCGAGCTCCGGATGCGGCGTTTGCCGGACTATGTACGGAAACTGACCGAACCACCATGCGACTGTCGTTAATGCGGCCACCATTTGATAGACCTGTGTACATATGATGGACAAACCGGAGTAATAATTCCTTGGGAAAAATGAACCCAAACAAGCAAAAAATATTGGGATTAATAGCACCTGGTTTATTTGTTGTAGCAATCCGAAGGAAGGTGATTCCCAAAATTGGGACCCGATTCGCACACCCATTGCCTGATGGGCAATGAAACGATGGCATGGCAATGCTGGCAAAGGTTGGCTCGCCGAGGCAAAGCCCTCGGTCCAGCTAACGTGACGGAGCTGGTCGGCTAGTGACGCCGAAGTGTCCAGAGTAGGTTGATGAAGAGATGGCGAAGCCCCCGGTCCAGCCGAGATGTCGAAGCCTCGATGTCAGCCGATGAGACGAAGTAGGTCGGCGTGATGGACACCAGCTTGAAGAAACAATAGTGCGGCCCTGCCGATGCAGGTCGTGACGTGGTCGATGCCGGCTTGATGAAGCGACCGTGCGGCGATGCCGGTATGCCTACTCCGTGTAATCCGTGGGACGGTGATGTTGGTGGTGATTTATCCTTCGCGATGCCGGACTCTTGTTCGGCTTGCCGAGATGATGATCCGAAGAGGTTGAGCTTGACTCAACAAAGTGACGATGTGTCTAGCGCAGGTCGGCAGCCGTGGAGCAATATTGCCGGACTGGTTTGACACCAGCATGATGTTGAAGATTATGTTCAAAAGATGTTAAAGTTAGTGGGATGTGTTCGGGAACAAATCACAATACCCCATACAAAACTTCCTTCAAAAGGGATGTCCGAAATCCCGTTCATAAAAAAGACGAACTCGGGTCGGATTCGTTTTCGCGCAGAAAATAGATCCGAAAAGTGATGCACTAATCGAAAGGTTCCCGGAGTTTGGACGGTCGGATCGAGCTGAAATTTTGAGAGGTGGTAGATATAGGAATTCCGCAGCCGATCAACGATTGGATCTTCCAAAGGACGTCCAAGATAGAAGCTGGACATCACACCCTAAACTCATCCAGATTCTCGTCCAGATTTGACAGGGCTCCGGTATATCGTGGATTGCCAGAGATTCCTCCATAGGAACTCGACGAAATTTTCCAGGGTTGTTGTAGACTCAATTCCGCACAATTCCACCAAAGAAATCTTTAAAAAGACACTTGAGGAGGCGGTGGCGGCGGACACAAGTTTGCTGTCCAGAAAAACAGCACGGTCGCCCGAGGGCAATGTTGACGTTGAGCCCCCGGGCTCCCTGGATGATTCCTCCATGATCTTGATAGAGATAGGAGTTGATGTTTATAAAGGCTCTCATCCGAACATGACGATCGGAGGTAGGGCGCAGTCCTTGGTCAAACCAAGGTGACCAGTCGAGCTGGTGACGAAGATGCCGAAGTCGCAGTTGATCTGCAGGCGAGCCATCAACCTTTTGCCCAACACACAGTGGAACTCTCAATGAAAGCACCAATGTCGGTGTCAAAACCGACGGATCTTGGGTAGGGGGTCCCGAACTGTGTGTCTAAGGCGGATGGTAACAGGAGGCATGGGACACGATGTTTTACCCAGGTTCGGGCCCTCCTGATGGAGGTAAAACCCTACGTCCTGCTTGATTGATATTAATGATATGAGTATTACAAGAGTTGATCTACCATGAGATCAGAGAGGCTAAACCCTAGAAGCTAGCCTATGCTATGATTGTATCTATATGATCTATCAACTAGCCTGGCCTCGGTTTATATAATGCACCAGAGGCCTAGGATAACAAGAGTCCTAGCCGAATACGCCGGTGGGGAGGAGTCCTTGTCTTGATCACCAAGTCTTATAGAATCTTCCATGTATGCGGCAGCTGTCCGAACTGGCCCATGAGTATACGGCCATGGGGGTCCTCGGCCCAATCTAACAGATCAGGAGATGACGTGGTGAGTACCCCCTAGTCCAGGACACCGTCAATCACACTTATCTCTCCGCATGCATTCCTCCCGAGCTTGAACCAATCAGCATGCTTCTCCACGAGATTTTGCAATGCTGAGAAAGAGACTTGCGTGCATCTCAAATCGCCGGCAAAAATACTTCTCGAGGTAGGTTGGTTTAGGGTCAAAATGATCTCTCATAATCTTGGTATGGCCCTCCGCTCCATCACGGTTGAGGTGTATGTGGCCGATTGCGATCCTCTCGTCGACCGCCAAATATCATCATCGAAGATAGTGCCAATGACCATTTTGAAGTCATCGTCAGCTTCTTCCTCCTTCGATGATGAAGAGTCCTCAAAGATCATCTCTCTTAGCCTCTTCATCCCCAGTTTAAATGACTCAGTTCAATTCAATTGACAAAAGAAAAAAACAAGCCAAAAAGTAAAAAAAATGAAAAACTCATCTATGCAAACCATCAAACACTCGCAAGGCGGCGGAGGTGTCATGGCTGGCCGATGACTTTGAGACGATACTAGTGGTTGGCATGGCATGGAGATGGCCAGGAGAGCACGGTGAGGTGTCGGTGAGTCTATGAGGAAGAAGACTGAGCCACTTTCTGGCGACAGGATCGATGCAGCGGTAGCAATGGCGTTTGATCTCGATTTCGATGACAACATCGACCAATGTCTGTCTCATACTGGGGTAGAAGGTCAGCAAGGGCAAAGGGAGGCGGCGGGTTGTCGGTCGAGGCAGTGGGTAGTCATTGGCAGTAGCGCTGACGATGATGAAGCGCAGGGTTGGGAAAACGCGTGCACAGTGCTGAGGAGTATAATTTATTCTCCCCTAACGGTTATACGAGTTCAGCTAGGTACCGGTTAGAGGAATAAACTAGAAAATTTACTCCTCTCGGCGGTTATAGGGGATTGGTTAGAGTTACTCTAAGGTCACAAATACCCGCACCACATGTGACTGTAAAAGTGCGACTGGCCTAATTCGACGTGGTGAACCATTGCCCCGTTAAACATCGACTGGTCAGCCAAAAATGTGTAGGGGCACACAAGGGTGGGGGCACACACCTGTGCGGTTGAGCAGGTGCGTCTGTTTGTGCCTTGATTCGTGCACTACCGTGTGCTAGAAAATTGTTAAAATCACTGGTAATTCATTTACGCTATGAATACATTAGAATACACTCGAGTATACATGTCAGTCTTCCATAGATGCATCGTACTTACTGTTGTATTATCCCCTCTTTGACTATGGGTGGACCTTATATGTTTACTTCTTTGCTTCTTGTTCATCTTCTTCCTCCTGTCTCTGGATTCTTAATCTGGACAAACTCTTCTTCCTTTGTACATTGTCACTATTGTTCCATCTTCTCTCATCCTATGATTTTATTTCCTTCACATTCGTGTAATTTCTTTCCTTTTCTGCTTCACCTACTGTGGGTATACTGTGCACTACCAATATGGATCTTTTTAGCAGAGTTTGATGGATTAAAGTTGCAATTCAATAGGTAATTTATTATATTACTCCTTCTATTTTGCTAGTATTCTTGCTTACTAATATGTCTCTGTCGTATCTACTTTTCCTCTTGTTTTGGACTCTAATTTGCAAGATTTGAATGAAACTAACCCGGATTGACGTTGTTTTCAGCAGAACTATGATATGTCTTCAACGTATCTACTTTTCCTAATGGTTTTCCTCTTGTTTTGGACTCTAATTTGCATGATTTGAATGAAACTAACCCTGGACTGACGCTATTTTTAGTAGAACTACCATGTTGTTGTTTTTGTGCAGAAATAAAAGTTCTCGGAATGGAGCGAAACTTTGCGAGGATTTTTTATATCAACAAAGAGAATTTCTGGGGCCAAGATCCACCGGAGCGGGCACCTGGGAGGGCACAACCCACCAGGGCGCGCCCCTCCTAGCGTGCCTAGGTGGGTTGTCCCCACCTAGTGGCCCTGCAAACCCTGAAACCGATGCTATAAAATCCTATTTTTCCAGAAAAAATCGAGGAGAAAGAATTATCGCGATCCATGAGACGGAGCCACCGTCACCTCCTGTTCTTCATCGGGAGGCCAGATCTGGAGTCTGTTTGGGGATCCGGAGAGGGGGATCTTCATTCTTCATCATCACCAACCCTTCTCCATCGCTAATTCCATGATGCTCCCCACTGGGAGTGAGTAATTCCTTTGTAGGTTCACTGGTCGGTGAGGAGTTGGATGAGATTCATCATGTAATCTAGTTAGTTTTGTTAGGGCTTGATCCCTAGTATCCACTATGTTCTGAGATTGATGTTGCTATGACTTTGCCATGCTTAATGTTTGTCACTTTGGGCCCGGGTGCCATGATTTCAGATCTGAACCGTTCATGTTATCATCATTATATTCATGTTCTAGATCTGATCTTGCAAGTTATAGTCACCTACTACGTGTTATGATCCGGCAACCACAGAGTGACAATAGTCGGGATCACTCCCGGTGATGACCGTAGTTTGAGGAGTTCATGTAGTCACCGCGTGTTAATGCTTTGTTCCGGTTCTCTATTAAAAGGAGGCCTTAATATCCCTTAGTTTCCAATTGGACCCCGCTGCCACAGGAGGGTAGGACAAAAGATGTCATGCAAGTTCTTTCCATAAGCATCTATGACTATTTACGGAATACATGCCTACATTATATTTTTGAACTGGAGCTAGTGCCACATCGCCCTAGGTTATGACTGTCACATGATGAATATCATCCAACAAGTCACCGATCCAATGCCTATGAATTTATCTTATATTGTTCTTGCTAAGTTACTACTGCTATCGTTACTGTTGCTCTTGTTACAAAACTACTGCTATATATCACTGCTAACGTTACTATTACTGTTGTCACTATTATCAAAACTATCATATTACTTTGCTACTGATCACGTTGCTGCAGATAATTAATCTCCAGGTGTGGTTGAATTGACAACTCAGCTGCTAATACCTTCAAATATTCTTTGGCTCCCCTTGTGTCGAATCTATAAATTTGGGTTGAATACTCTACCCTTGAAAATTGTTGCGATCCCCTATACTTGTGGGTTATCAAGACCTTTTTCTGGTGCCATTGTGAGGGAGCATAGCTATATTTTTTGAGTCACTTGGGATTATTATCAATTTATCACTATGAAGAATTTGAAGGATGCTAAGACTAAGATTTATCCCTCTAAGACGAGGGGACGTAAGGAACTGCCATCCATTTCTGCTTTAGATTCACCTTCTGTTATAAGTAAACTTGCAACACCACCACATGCTATTAATCCTGATATGTCACAAGTTATTGATGATGCTACTTCTGCTATGAATGATACATATGATGATGCTAGTACCTTGCTTGATGATAATGATGTGCCACTTGGTGATTTTCTTGATGAACAAATTGCTAGAGTAATTCAACATGATGTTGCTGAATCCGATGATGAGCTTGAAACTGAAAAACCTAAAACACCTGCTAGAACTAGCCTTCCTAGATATGAATTGCCTAAGGTACCGGAAGGTTATGTTATGAATGAGGAGACAACAAGAGATATTCTTGCTTGTAAGGATAGAGATGATCTAGAGAAATTACCATGCAAGTATAAAGAAAAATCTCTGAATGCTAGAATGAAATATGATCCTACGTAGCTACTTCACCTATCTTTATTGATGATAAGGATTATGAATTCTCTGTCGACCCAGAGTTAATCACTTTGGTTGAATCTGATCCTTTCCATGGTTATGAAACTAAAACTGTTGTGGCACATCTTACTAAGTTGAATGACGAGCCACCCTTTTTACTCATGATGAGAAGACTTGTTATTACTTTATTCTCAAATTATTTCGGTTCTCATTGAAGGGTGATGCTAAATCTTGGTACAATACTCTTGCTCCTGGTTGTGTGTGTAGTCCCCATGATATGATTTATTACTTATCTGAAAAATATTTCCCTGCTCATAAGAAACAAGCTGCTTTACAAGAAATATTTAACTTTGTGCAAATTAAAGAAGAGAGTCTCCCACAAGCTTGGGGGAGGCTCTGCCAGTTACTTAATGCTTTGCCTGATCATCCTCTTAAGAAAAATGAAATACTTGATATCTTCTATAATGGACTAACCGATGCTTCTAGGGATTTCCTAGATAGTTTGGCTGGTTGTGTTTTCAGGGAACGAACTATTGGGCAAGCTAAAGAATTATTGAATAACATATTGAAAATTTATGATGATTGGACTGTCCCTGAACCACCGCTTAAACCCACTCCGAAGAAAGAGGGGTATATTATATCTCAGTCCCGAAGATATGCAAGAGGCAGAGAAATCCATGAAGGAAAACGGTATTAAAGGTGAGGATGTCAAAAATTTACCTCCTATTGAAGAAATACATGGGCTTGATGCACCACCACCACCTAAGGTGGTAGAGGTAAATTATCTTATGAAATTCAATGATAATGACAATCCTCACAATATGCACCCTAGCCAATGCCTTTATGAGTTTGAAAACTATATTAGAAAACAAGATCACTTCAATGCAAATGTTATGAAACAATTGAAATACAATTCTGATAGGATTGCTCACTTGAGTGACTTGTTATTTAGAATCTCAAATGATGTTAGAGGTGTTGGAAAGCAGGCTTCTATGGTACAAACCCATTTAGAATAAGTTGCTAAATCTCAAAGAGAGTTGCTAGATGAAATGAATAATAATATACATGACTTTGGTGTTGGAGTTGCAACTAGAGGAGGTAAAATGACTCAGGAACCACTTTATCCTGAGGGACATCCAAAAAGAATTGAACAAGACTCACAAAGGAACAACACCATTGCACCTAGTCCTTTTAAACAAAAAATAGAAAAGTAAAATATAGGACTTTGCATGCTTCTAGTGAACCTGAAGTAGAGAAACCTCCTGATAATGATAATGAAGTTTCTACCTCTGATGCTGAAACTCAACCTGGTAGTGAACAATCACCTTCTGATAATGAAAAAGATAATGATGAGGTTCATGATAATACTCAAACAAATAGTAATGTACCAGACAATGATGTTGAGATAGAACCACCAGTTGATCTTGATAACCCATAACCTAAGAATAGAAGATATGAAAAATTACTTTGTTGCTAGAAAACACGGTAAAGAAAGAGAACTGTGGGTTCAAAAACTTATGCCCTTTCCACCTAAGTCAACTAAAACGAAAGATGATGAAGAATTTGAACGCTTTGCTGAAATGCCGAGGCCAGTCTTTTTGCGTACTCGCTTGACTGATATCTTGAAAATGCCTCCTTATGCAAAGTATATGAAAGACATCATTACCAATAAGAGAAAAATAACGGAAGCTAAAATCTCCACCATGCTTGCTAATTATACTTTTAAGGATGGAGTACCTAAAAAACTCAGATATTTGGGAATACCAACTATACCTTGCTCCATCAAAAAGAATTATGTGAAAACTGCTTTATGTGATTTAGGAGCTGGTGTTAGTGTTATGCCTTTATCTTTATATAAAATACTTGATTTGAATAAACTCACACGTACTGAAATATCTTTGCAAATGGCTGACAAATCTACTGCCATACCTATCGGTATCTATGAGGATGTGCCCGTTGTTGTTGCTAATGTTAATATTTTGACTGACTTTCTTATACTTGAGATGCCCGAGGACGACAACATTTTGATTATCCTTGGTAGAACCTTCTTGAATACTGTTGGGGCTGTTATTGATTGCAATAAAAGCAAGGTCACATTTCATATCAATGGTAATGAGCATACGGTGCACTTTCCGAAGAAACAATTGCAAGTGAATGGTATTAATGTTATTGAAAAGTCTCCGACAATCACTATTGGAAGTTTTCAAATACCTCTACCTACTGCCAAAAAGAAATATGAAATGCTTATTGTTGGGGACATTCATATCCCCGTTGAGGTAACTTAGTGATTTACAAAAGTTCTTCGGTTTCATGCTAATCGAAAGTGGTTGTTAATAAGACCTGATCAACCTTATTAATGGATCATTTTTGACAGGTATGAAGTTGATGAATTTAGTAAGCACTACCTTCTATTCCTACCTTTTGTTTTCTGTTTTTATTAGTTAAATAAAATAAAATGCCTTGTTTTGTCTGTTTTCTAAATTTTCCATGCAATAAAAAATGACCCAAAAAGAAAAGTTCTCAAAATGCTCTAAAAATGTAATATGATTTGTTTCTGAATATTTAAGAATTTTTGGTGCAAATAATATCAGAGGGAGGTGCACCAGGTGGGCACAACCCACCTGGGCGCGCCAGGACCCCCAGGCATGCCCTGGTGGGTTGTGGTCCCCATGTGCCCCCCTCACTTACCTCTTTACACCACATCATCACCTACCTCCAGAAAAAATCTCCATAGCTCTCTCTCTCTCTCTCTCTCTCTCTCTCGTGTTCTTGCTCTCAAACCCGCGGATTTCGATCTCTTTGCTCGAAGCTCCATTTCTGAAACTGTTTCAGGGGATTGTTGCTTGGTATATGTGAGTCCACCATTTGTCCAATTAGTTTTTGTTTTAGTTGTTTATATTTTGCATAGTAGTTACTCTTGGAGCTGCTGTAGATGAGCTTGCATGTTGAATTCTTAGAGTTCTAAGTAGTTTGAATGCTTGCTATGGCCTCTATGTATCCCTATGAGTAGTTGGTATCATTCTTGTAAAGTTTTGTTGATAAACTTTTGTAACCCAATTTTTTTCAGAAAATTGTACGCGAACATGATGAACCTATTTGGAAGGAGTTCTTCAAGGAGGAGATCCTCGGGGGCATCTTCTAGTGACAGCTCTGCTCGTCGGTCTTATGCTGAACCAAGTGAAAGTTCCATTCGAGATGCCGCCACCAAAACATGCCTATGGCCATGCGACGATTGTATGGTGCGTGTAGGCATTAAGGAGGAATTTGAGCAATATGTTCACAATGCCGGTCTCGATCCCTACATTTTAGATAAGTGTGATCAACACCACACTCTCACTGAATCATTTGTCAAAGGATTTAAATTCCATCCCCGTGAGTCTAGGGTGTCATTTAAGCTTTATGAAAATTCATTTACCATATCACTAGAGAGTTTTGCTCACCACTGCAAACTCCCATTCTGGGGTTCGCTTGACGAACCTCTAAGGGCTGAGTACCAATCATTCTTGACTAGTCTTTGCTATGGTGAGACGAGGGGAGTGACGCGAGGTAGAATAAAGAGCATTCATTTTCGCGCAATTCAGTACTTTGCATTATTTAACGGGAAATGTATCGTAGGCAAGCAAGATTGTAGAACACATTGTGCTCCAGACTTGAGCCTCATACGCACCGCTCTCATTGGTGATAGAAGTTATAATCTTGGAGTGATTGTTGCACGCAGACTACAGCATAACACTAATAGTGGCTACTTCTATGGTGGAATTTATGCCACGCGTTTAGCACGAGGGTTGGATGTTTCACCTTTGCCCTTTGACCCTATCGTACCCATGCAGTATTTAGACTTTGATGCTATGAAAAATCATAAGATCCTTAAATGAAATATTCGTGATTTCACCTATAACTTGTTGTTTAACCAAGCATCTATTGTGCACACATATTTTCCTGCACCTCCTCCTTTTGCTTATCATAGCAAGGGAAGATATTTCGTCCTTGAGAGCGAGGCCTGATCCCACAACGCTGCCGTCGAGGCGGCATGGCAGGCCGAGGGATCCACACCGAGAGCCTCCGTGAGCTACCACTCCGATTACTATCCAGGCTACTGATCAATTACCAAGCTAGGCCAAAAGCCTAAGCTTGGAGAAGTACGTGTTTCTCACTGACATTACATTCATGTTCACACATCTCATTCCAGTTGTCGGTGTTTACACTTTTTCATTGTATTGTCCATGCTTAATTTTATTTTCTTGCTTTCTTCTTGTGTGTTTGAAAAACCTTAGAAAAACCAAAAAAATTAGTTTTAGTTAGTTTACTTTTCATGCATGCTTAGCTGTAGCACTAAAAAGAAAACCCAAAAGATTTCCTTGTTCTTCTTTTGCTTGTTTGGAGATTTCCCGTGTAAATAGTTTTCTCATTTTTGCTTTCCCTTTTATTTGCTTGTTCAAGAAAACCAAAAACTCCAAAAATATTTCAGTGTGTTTCTCTGAATTTGTTTTCTTTTTATGTGAGTCTCACCGAGGAGAAGACCACGATGAAAATGTTGAGTGGCTCTCATTTGCATAATTTTTGATCTAATAAAGAGCCTATTTTACCTTATCTTTTCCTGTTGAATAAAATGTTTGCAGATTCCAGCTTAGTCCATGGCACCCTTGCACTATTATTATTTTCACATCATTTGGTTGTGCAAGTGAAAGGCAATAATGACGATATTCGATGAACTGGCCGTGGCAGAGAGAAATGGGTATGAACTCGACTTGTTCTATTTTTGTAAATATGTTTAATCTAGTATCCATGATTCAGCCCATTATGATTAAACATGTTTGCAATGACAATTAGAGATTATATTTCATAATGCCATGCATAAGTAGCTAGGAGTGGATAATGATTTATCTTGGATATTAACATTGCGTTAAAATGATTGTGATGCAGTATGATGATATGGTATCCCCCTCTGAATATTCAAGCGGCTTGACTTGGCACATGTTCATGCATGTAGTTGAATCAAAACCAACATAGCCTATATGATATTTATGTTCAGGGTGTTCATATCCTACTCATGCTAGTATCCAATGTTACTTATGCATATTGCATGTTCATGACTGTTGTTGCTCTCTAACTGGCCGCTTCTCAATATAATTGCTAGCCTTTGCCTGAACTATGTGGGAATTCTGCTTGTACATCAAAAACCTTGAACCCAAGTTATTCCATGCGAGTCCACCATACCTACCTATATGCGGTATTACCCTGTCATCCTAAGTAAATTTGAATGTGCCACCTCTAAAAACTTATAATAAATATCCTTTTTGTGTGCCTGGATCGTTCATGGAACGACAGGTGGTTGTTGGTATCTTCCATGCTAAGCGGGTTATTCTCAGGTTGAGTGTTTATTCATTCTCCATCGCACGAGAAAAGGGCGGTAATAGGGATGCCTGGTCCCAAACTGCAAACAGAAAAAGCTTACAAATAATCAAACAAAAACTCCCAATGGAGTCAAAACCTTTCTTTTATCGCTTGGGAACCGCCACTAGCATGCTTACCATGGAAGATATTGATAACTGATGGTCGTGAAGTAAACAAGAAGGGTGCATGTCTCAAAATATAATTTACCTTTGTTTTAAAACTTGATCTCTCGCACCACTGCAAATCACTGCTTCCCTCTGCGAAGGGACTATCTATTTACTTTTATGTTGTGTCATCACCCTCTAAAATAAGCACCAGAACCTGAGAGCACTGCTTTCATGCTTATGCATTGTGTGTAGCTAATGTTGGGTGCATCATGACTGGATCTTTTCTACCATGAATTATAATGTTTAGTCACTGCTTGAACTTTGGAGGTGCTATGCATTTAAGTTTTGCGGTCTCAGAAAGGGCTAGCAAGATACAACTATTGTCATATTATATCATGGTTATTTTGACAATGTGTTGCTGTTTGATATATCTTATTATTGCTCGCTAGCTGATTATGTCATTGATATTAGTTAATATAATTTTTAAGAGTTATTGTCGGCATGGTTAGTTATAATATTGGCTGAAAACCTGGGTGCCGTTTAAGCTTATTTATGCAAACAAGAGCAAAAGAGTTCGTAAAAGTTTTTCTTTTTCACTTTCAGTTTATCAACTGAATTGCTTGAGGACAAGCAAAGGTTTAAGCTTGGGGGAGTTGATATGTCTCCAATGTATCTACTTTTCCTAACGCCTTTCCTCTTGTTTTGGACTCTAATTTGCATGATTTGAATGAAACTAACCTCGGACTGACGCTGTTTTCAGCAGAACTACCATGGTGTTGTTTTTGTGCAGAAATAAAAGTTCTCGGAATGGAACGAAACTTTGCGAGGATTTTTTATATCAATAAAAAGAATTTCTAGGGCCAAGATCCACCGGAGGGGCACCTGGGTGGGCACAACCCACCAAGGGCACCCCCTCATGGTGCGCCCAGGTGGGGTGTCCCCACCTGGTGGCCCTGCAGACCCTGAAACCGATGCTATAAAATCCTATTTTTCCAGAAAAAATTAGGGAGAAAGAATTATCACGATCCACGAGACGGAGCCGCCGTCACCTCCTATTCTTCATCGGGAGGCTAGATCTGGAGTCCGTTTGGGCCTTCGAAGAGGGGGATCTTCGTTCTTTGTCATCACCAACCCTTCTCCATCGCCAATTCCATGATGCTCCCCACCGGGACTGAGTAATTCCTTCGTAGGCTCGCTGGTCGGTGAGGAGTTGGATGAGATTCATCGTGTAATCTAGTTAGTTTTGTTAGGGCTTGATCCCTAGTATCCACTATGTTATGAGATTGATGTTGCTATGACTTTGCCATGCTTAATGCTTGTCACTTTGGGCCCGGGTGCCATGATTTCAGATCTGCACTGTTTATGTTATCATCATTATATCCATGTAGATCCGATCTTGCAAGTTATAGTCACCTACTATGTGTTATGATCCGGGAACCCCGGAGTGACAATAGTCGGGACCACTCCCAGTGATGACTGTAGTTTGAGGAGTTCATGTATTCACCATGTGTTAATGCTTTGTTCCAGTCCTCTATTAAAAGGAGGCCTTAATATCCCTTAGTTTCCAATTGGACCCTGCTGCCATGGGAGGGTAGGACAAAAGATATCATGCAAGTTCTTTCCATAAGCATGTATGACTATTTACGGAATACATGCCTACATTTTTTTTATGAACTGGAGCTAGTGCCGCATCGCCCTAGGTTATGACTATCACATGATGAATATCATCCAACAAGTCACCGATCCAATGCCTACAAATTTATCTTATATTGTTCTTGCTAAGTTACTACTGCTATTGTTACTGTTGCACTTGTTACAAAACTACTGCTATATATCACTGCTAATGTTACTATTACTGTTGTCACTATTATCAAAACTATCATATTACTTTGCTACCGATCACGTTGATGCAGACAATTGATCTCCAGGTGTGGTTGAATTGACAACTCAGCTACTAATACCTTCAAATATTCTCTGGCTCCCCTTGTGTCGAATCTATAAATTTGGGTTGAATACTCTACCCTCAAAAACAGTTGCGATCCCCTATACTTGTGGGTTATAAAACAACCATGGTGTTGTTTTTGTGCAGAAATAAAAGTTCTCGGATTGGAATGAAACTTTGCGAGAAATTTTAATTCAAATAAAGAGAATTTCTGGAGCCAAGAACCATCGGAGGGGGGCACCTGGGTGGGCACAACCCACCTGGGCGCGCCAGGACCCCCAGGCGCGCACTGGTGGGTTGTGGTCCCCACGTGGCCCCTCTCACTTATCTCTTCGTCCCACATCATCACCTACCTCCAGAAAAAAATCACCATTGCTCTCTCTCTCTCTCTCTCTCTCTCGCTCGCCCTCTCGTGTTCTTGCTCTCAAACCCGCAGATTTTGATCTCTTTGCTCGAAGCTCCGTTTCCGAAACTCTTTCGGGGGATTGTTGCTTGGTATGTGACTCCTTTGTTGGTCCAATTAGTTTTTGCTTTAGTGGTTTGAATTTTGAATAATTAGTTACTCTTGGTGCTGCTGCAGATGACCTTGCATGTTAAATTGTTAGAGTTCTAAGTAGTTTGAATGCTTGATATGACCTCTATGCATCCCTATGAGTAGTTGCTTTCAATCTTGTGAAGTTTTGTTGAGAAAAAATTTGTGGACTAAAAATTTCAGAATTTTGTTCATAGGGAAAAGATGAGTATCTTTAGGAAGTTTGCTTCTAAGAAGAACTCCAAGGGAGTTATCGGGGAGTCATCTGACAGTGATCTCCACACCCGGAGAATGGCGGAGGTACGGTCGTGCGAATGGCCGCATAACCCGTTCATGGAAGGGGCCGAAATCCTTCAAGAGTTTGCACAATATGCTGCTAATGCCGACCTCACCGACTTCGTTGCAGATGAATGTGAACAATACCATCTCCTCACAAATTCCTTTATGCAAAGTTTTCATTTCCTTCCTAGGAATAATCCTCGTGAGGTGTAGTTTAATTTATATGCTGAAACCCGTCATATACCACTTACTGAATTTTGTGATATTTGCATGGTTCCTTTTGACGGGGATTTAGTTGAGCCTAGGCCCGCAGAGTTTGATGGTTTTACCCCACTCTGACCGTGGGGGATGAGAGAGGGGTGTCGGGTGTCACCGCCACTAGCTTGCACTTTCCTGCTGTGCATTATTTCGCTCTATTTATTGCAAAGTGTTTACTTGCTAGAGAAAAGGTAGGTGCACTCAGTGCTCCACACTTTGCTTTTTTACGTCATGCACTTTACGACGACAACACTTATAGCTCGGAAGCTATTGTGGCACGTCACCTCCACATTAACAGATCCAAGAGTAAAATACATGGTGGTATTTACGCTACTCGCTTGGTGACTCACTTTAACATTCAGATACACTAGCATGATCATCCTTTGCCCAAGGTTTACCTAGATCACGCGACTATGGCACACCACCACTTTATTGATAGTGAGAACACCACTATGGATGTTCCATATAACTTGGTCTTTAGTGAGATTACTCGTGATGTTATTCCGTTCCCTGCACCTGCTTTGTTTGATCCTATTGCCATGGGCGGATACATGATTATGCTTGAGGACTTTGTCGCCTACCGGAACAACCTGGCTGCGACAGAGGAAGAGCCTCAGGAGTTGGACCCTCAAGTATCCGCTCCCCAACACTTCAACATAGGACCCCATGGCTTCTTCGAGTGGTGATTACCAAGTTAGGCCAAAAGCCTAAGCTTGGGGGAGTACATATTTCCACCGACATTACATTCATGTTCACACATTTCATCTCAGTTGTTAGTGTCCACACTTTTTCATTGAATTATCCATGCTAAATTTATTTTCTCGCTTTCTTCTTGTGTGTTTGAAAACTTTGAGAAAATACAAAAATATTTTGTGCTTCTTTTTGATTTATCTTTCTAGTGTAGTTAGTTGTAGTATCTAAAAAGAAAACTCAAAAAGATTTCCTTATTCTTCTTTTACTTGTTGGGAGCTTTCCCGTGTAAATAGTCTTTCTTATTTTTGTTTTTTCCTTTTATTTGCTCATTCAAGAAAAACAAAAAACTCCAAAAACATTTTAGTGTGTTTCTCTGAATTTCTTTTCTTTCTACTGAGTCATACCGAGGAGAAGACTACGATGAAAATGTTGAGTGGCTCTCATATGCATTATTGTTGATCTAACAAAGAGCCCATATTACCTTGTCTTCTCTGTTTGAATAAAATGTTTGCAGATTCTAGCTTAGTCCACGACACTCTTGCACTATTATTATTTTCATATCGTTCGGTCGTGCAAGTGAAAGGCAATAATGATGATATTTGATGAATTGGCACTGGCACAGAGAAACGGGTATGAACTCGACTTGTTTTGTTTTTTGTAAATATGTTTAACCTAGTATCCATGATTCAGCCTATTCTGATCGAACATGTTTGCAATGATAATTAGAGATTATAGTTTCTCATGCCATGCATAAGTAGCTAGGAGTGGATAATGATTTATCTTGGATGTCAACATTGCGTTAAAATGATTGTGATGCGGTATGATGATATGGTATCCTCCTTTGAATGTTCGAGTCGCTTGACTTGCCACATGTTCATGCATGTAGTTGAATCAAAACCAACATAGCCTCTATGATATTTATGTTCATGGTGTTCATATCCTACTCATGCTAGTATCCAATGTTACTTATGCATAATGCATGTTCATGACCGTTTTCGCTCTCTAGCTGGCCGCTTCTCAACCTATTTGCTAGCCTTCGCCCGTACTAAGTGGGAATTCTGCTTGTGCACCAAAAACCTTAAACCCAAGTCATTCCAGATGAGTCCACCATACCTACCTATATTCAGTATTACCCTGCCGTCCTAAGTAAATTTTCATGTGCCACCTCTAAAAACTTCAAATAAATATCCTTTTTGTGTGCCTGGATTGTTCATAGAGCGACATGTGGTAGTCAGTATCTTCCATGCTAAGCGGGTTATTCTCATGATGAGTGCTTATTCACTCGTCCTTGCATGAGACGGGCGGTAATAGGGATTCCCAGTCCCGAACTCAAATTGCAAATAATTAAACAAAACTCCCCCGGGATTGTTGTTGGTATGGACGCCAACCGTTGTTTCGGACAAGCCATGGAGTGTGATTGTTGGTGGAGGGGGAGTAAACCTTTACTTTTATCGCTTGGGAACCACCACTAATGTGTTTAGCATGGAAGATACCTAATGGTCGTGAAGTAAACAAGAAAGGTGCATTTATCAAAATTTCATTTACCTCTGTTTTAAAAACTTGAGCTCTGGCACCACTCCAAATCACTACTTCCCTCTGCGAAGGGACTATCTATTTATTTTTATGTTGTGTCATCACCTTCTAAAATAAGTGCCAGAACCTGAGAGCATTGCTGTCATGCTCATGCATTGTGTGTAGCTAATGTTGGGTGCATCATGACTGGATCTTTTCTACCATGAATTACAATGTTTAGTTGCCGCTTGAACTTTGGAGGTGCTCTGCATTTATGTTTTGCGGTCTCAGAAAGGGCTAGGAAGATACCACTATTGTCATATGTTTTGACAATGTGTTGCTGTTTGAGATATCTTATTATTGCTCGCTAGCTGATTATGTCATTGATATGAGTTAATATAATTTCTAAGAGTTATTGTTGACATGGTTACACTACTGCAGGATGCTGCTAACACGACACTATGGTCAGAGATCCTTCGAGAAACTGTGTGCGATGCAATAATCGCAAACGGTGCTGTACGAAAACCGTCAGAAATGTGTAAAACGTTTGCGATGACGGATGCATCAAACATGGTTCAGGTTTTAGTTGCGTGTGTGATGAAGGGCATACAGTTCAGTTCAATGAACTGTTTGCGATGAGGAGGAACAAAAGAAACGGGCAGCCAGATGAAGGCGTGTGCGATACACAGCATATGGTTCACTCGGATGAACTATTTGTGATTAGGCAACACAAAATAAACGGCTAGCCAGATCAAAGGTGTGTGCGATATACGGCATGTGGTTCACTCGGATGAACTGTTTGCGTTAAGACATGAGAACAGAAATAGTTCAACTTAACAAGATGTGTGTGATACGCGACAAACAGGTCTATAATCAGAAATGTGTGTGAAGACCGATAATAACACAGATGGTTGCTACTAATAAGACGTGTGTGTTGTGCGATGGGATTGCATACAGAACAACAACATACACACACACACACACACACACACACACACACACTTATAAGGACATGCTTGCATAACCAAATTAAACATCCACTTACATAGGTGGCTACTACAACCATGGAATTTGCACACACCAAAGTAAACTATTACATGCATAATTACATAGGTGGCTACTACACACATGACATTTCCACACACACCATAAAGTAAACTATATATTACATGCATGATTAACTAGCATAAACGATCATCTGATCATCATCTACTTCTTGTGACGCTTGCTCTTCTTATGGCTCGATCAGGCTCGTTGATTTGGGTAACGAGGCACTTCCTCATGTCAACGATCCGCCTGTGCATCTCGTAGCATGTGTACATGCTCTTGGCTGCAAACCTGAGGTGAGGTTCATCCAGTTGCCGCATCCAGGCCTTGTGCCAGGATACGAGACTTGTTCTCTGGGCATCCTGCTTCATCTTTTCGTAGCAGGGGTCGATGATGACCGAGGTGAGTTCGACCAAGGAGTCCTGCTTCGTGCTGCTCCAGACCCTGTAGTGGTCACAGATTTCGACAAGGTTCTTGCAGTCCAAGCCCATAACACTGAGCGCTTTTACATCGTCTTTGGTATCCACCATGGCGAACTTGTAGTCGACGCTATTGACAAACCTGTTGAAACGGTCGCAAGGCTCTATGGCCATGCAGTAGTGGTAGATGAGGACATGATGGTGCACGCACAACTGGGCGACGACAACCTTCTGGTCTATGCCGAGATGACCGGCGGTGTACTGGAGGTCGATGCCGACCACCTTGTACTTGTCTCCAGCAAGCAACCGCTCAATGCTATTGATGTAGTCGTCCACCACGACTGGGTCGATGGAGTACACCACCGAGAGATCTGTCTCCCTCGCGTGGGTCTCCACTCTATGCTCGCCGAACTCCATTAGAGCGCTGCCGGAAATCCCCTCTCTATGTGTCGTCATGGGTGTGCTTGTTGTGTTGTGGGGCGCGATCGAAAGGTTGAATAGACTAAGGTTATAATGGCCGCGTGAATTAAAGGGGAAGCCGGACGGCCAGGAATATCGGCAGCCCTGATGGCAGTTCTAATTTGCAGCGCGTAACTCCATAGTGCTGCACATAACTGCATCGCGTGGCAACACGCGCGGTGCAACCGCATGCATATGGGGCCCCTGACGTGATCGTGCACACGCCCAACCGCTGGCATAGCGCACGCGGAGGGACGCGAGCAGAGTGCTCCGCGGTCGCCTCAAGGAAAAGTTGTCCACAAGACGAGCGTGCCAACGGACGCGAGCAGAGCGCGCCAACGGACGCGACAAAGTGTGCCGCGGTGCTTAACGGCGAGCACAACGTGTTGCGGCGCCTAACGGCGAGCACAGCTTGCCGAGGGACACGAGCAGCGGATGACACAGTGATACGTTGCAACTAAGACGAACTATGCGAGCGATGTCAGAGACATCAAGCACGAATCAGATTAGAGTTGCGTGTGTGATACGTGGCAGACAGTTGATCCATCAGAGCTGTTTGTGATGGAATAAGCCGTGTGTGTTGCGGGCAAACACTTGCTTGTGTATAACCTTAAATTTAACAAAAAAGTGTTAATGCATGTTACAAAAATTGTACAGCTGGAAACTATGTTCAAATATGACTCCAACGATATAATCTATGGCGACATGCATTCATATTTTATTAGTTAAATCCTAATTATAAACCAGGATGGGGGTATAGTAGGTAATTAAATCACAAACATTTTTTATTAACTATATCTGTACGTGTCCTCTCGTCCTCCTCTCGCACGTCTTGTCACCCCGCTGCCATGGACGGCTTACAGCGCAAGCTTGCGTAGCGCGCGGGGGCGTTCTTTTGGCCAAACGGTGGCGCCAATGAATTGCCGGTGAGCCCGTTCCCACGCAACCTTGCAGGTTCCCGCACAAGCTTCCCGCTCGACTCGGTGAAATCCTCCAAAATGCCAATGCTTACCGGCCTGCTATAAAAATCCTCACAGCCGGCGAGTCCCGCCTCGCATTTTCCCCTCCCTCCCTATAACTTATCTCATGTGCTTCTCCCACAATCGCCAATGGCATCGGTCCGTCGTCGTTGCTCAGCCACTCCGCCGTCATCGGAGGATAACTCCAGCTGGGAGGCTACACCGCAGCGGCGGCGCAGTCCCGAGCGTACTGTAGTGCGCGTGGCATCCCTGTTGGTTGTGCGTGAAACACCCACCACATGCTCCGCTGCCACTGCCCGTCGGCAGCTGTTCCCGGCCTCCGTTGCCGCCACACCACCGTCAAAAGCCAGGGCCATCTCCCGCTCCGCCGCCGCGGCCCGAAGGCGGGAGGTGGCCGTCGTGGCCGCCACCCCACTGCCGGCCACCATGGCCATCACCCGCTCTGCCACCACAGCCCGAAGGCGGGAGGTGGTGGTCGTGGCCGCCACCCCATCGTCGGCCACCATGGCCGCCAGCCCACCGTCGACCGCCGGGATCATCACCCGCTCTGCCACCACCGCCCGAAGGAGGGGGCGGAGGTGGAGGCCCGCACGTGCATCAGCGACCTTGTGCGCTACATCGTGTTCCTGCGGGAGGAGGAGGAGGAGCGCCTTGTCGAGCACGCAAAGAGACTTACCACAGCCGTGGCCGCAGCACACGCCAACGCAGAGGCGAGGAATCTGGAGATCTACAAGCAGTCTAGCCGCTTCGAGAGGGATCGTCTGGAGCGGCAGTGGGCGTTCGAGCTGGTGAGTGTCGCTGAATGTGCAACAGCGGCAGGCACCGTATTGCATTTGTCCAGCTCATTGGTAGGCTCCTCCTCTTCCTCTGCCTCTTACTGAGCGTGCTCGGCAAAGGAGAGGCTGCCGGAAGTAGCACAAAGCCCCTCCGTGGTAGTAGTATTTAGGGGCTATTTTGTTCAGTTCATCTGACTATAGATGTGTGGTCAAACTGTACAACGTACTTAAAATTAGCTAGTATATATAGCTGAACTAGCTATTTCAGTACATGGTTGGCAACAATTGGGGAGAAGTTTGGCGGGTTCAGCTGTCGAGTTGAACTGTTTGTATAAATTAAGAACGATTGCTTAATCTATGAATGAAATCTATGCTTAATTACTGAATTTGAGTTGCAAAATTTACATAGTGCTAATGATTTCTAGCTGCATATTTTGACAAATCTCAGTGTTACAAGGATTGACAAATGGCAATGTTACTAGATCAACAAATGTAAATCTTTCCAGTTTGACAAATGGCAACATACCCAATATGAAAGATGCAAATCTTACCAAATTGTTTGTACGTGGTTGCACACGGGTCATCCAGAACAACCGTTTGCATTGAAGGGATGCAAGAATCCTGCGCTGCTCTCACTTTGCATACGAGTGTTCTATCTAAATTGTTTGTGATCAAGAGCTGCAGAAATCCTGCTCGGCACATTTTCTCTTGGCTTCCTGGGGAAGCTGTCAGTTTTCATACGGGTGTTCTAACTAAAACGCTTGCGATGAGTGTTTTATATTTAAAAGGCAAATTAAACTGCGGCTTGGGCACCATTAATGGAGAGGACACGAGCAAGGCGGGCGGCCATGGAAATCAAAGGGTTCGCTTCCAAGTGAGCCTGCGCAGCGTACAACTCGCACGCTTCCCGGTGATCCTGCGCACTCGAGGATAGCTTGCACGCCTCTCGGTCAGCCTGCGCACCGGACGGTGCTCGCACACCTCCCGTTTAGTCAAGGTCAAGCACCTATCCGCACGACACCTCCTACAGCCATTAAAACCAAGACACGTGGCGTCACATGAATGGCTAACATAATTTTGGATTTACTAGAATTTAAAAACCAGGGATCTCAATGTTTTGCCGGCAATCAACGGTGCCCTGGTGTTCGAAATTCATTCCCATTTCTTACATGGACCTAAACATGCACCCGAGGACATAGATTTGATTTTTCAACCAATTTATATGCACTGGAGCATGTGCATGTAGTTCAAATTTGAATTATGCACATAAATGCATTGAAAACTCAGTTAATGCATAAAAATATCCAAACGAACCCTGGAAAATCACAAAAATTCACACAACACTCATGTTGTTCTATGTTGACACGAGAACGAAAATTGAAAGCAATAAGAGGCAATGGATATTGTTTCGTCCCCAAAGGTGGGACGTTCCCTACCGAAAACCATCATGCTTGTTGTGAGAAGCATATACCCAAACCTGCCCCAAATGGGACAAAATTTGTACCACGACATGTTGATGCTGCTCCATGATAGCATGCCAAGTTTCATGAAATTCTAGACAAGTTTTTGATTTACTAGAATTTTAAAAGAAGGCATCTCAATGTTTTGCCGGCAATCAACGGTGCCATGGTGTTTCGAATTCATTTCCATTTCTTGCATGGGACCTAAGCATGCACACAAGGACACATATTCGATTTTTCAACCAAGTTATATGCACTGGAGCATGTGCATGTAGTTCAAATTTGAATTATGCACATAAATGCACTGAAAACTCACTTAATGCATAAAAATGTCCAAATGAACCCCGAAAAATCACAAAAATTTGCACAACACTCCTGTTGTTCTATGTTGACACTCGAAATTTCTTGAAAGCAATAAGAGGCAACGGATATCGTTTCGTCCCCAAAGGTGGCACATTCCCTATCGAAAAGCATCATGCTTGTTGTGGGAAGCTCTGGTTTGTGAGAAGCATATACCCAAACCTGCCCCAAATGGGACAAAATTTGTACCACAGCATGTTGATGCTGCTCCATGATAGCATGCCATGTTTCATGAATTTCAGACGAGTTTTGGATTTACTAGAATTTAAAAACCAGGCATCTCAATGTTTTGCCGGCAATCAACGGTGCCATGGTGTTTCAAATTCATTCCCATTTCTTACATGGGACCTAAGCATGCACACAAGGACACATATTTGATTTTTCAACCAATTTATATGCACTGGAGCATGTGCATGTAGTTCAAATTTGAATTATACACATAAATGCATTGAAAACTTAGTTAATGCATAAAAATGTCCAAACGAACCCCGAAAAATCACAAAAATTCGCACAACACTCCTGTTGTTCTATGTTGACACTCGAATTTTTTTGAAAGCAATAAGAGGCAACGGATATCTTTTCGTCCCCAAAGGTGGGACGTTCCCTATCAAAAACCATCATGCTTGTTGTAAGAAGCTCCAGTTTGTGAGAAGCACATACCCAAACCTGCCCTGAATGGGACAAAATTTGTACCACGACATTTGATGCCGCTCCATGATAGCATGCCAAGTTTCATGAATTTCAGACGAGTTTTGGATTTACTAGAATTTAAAAACCAGGCATCTCAATGTTTTGCCGGCAATCAACGGTGCCCTGGTGTTTCAAAGTCATTCCCATTTCTTGCATGTGACCTAAACATGCACACAAGGACATAGATTTGATTTTTCAACCAATTTTTATGCACTGGAGTATGTGCATGTAGTTCAAATTTGAACTATGCACATAAATGCATTGAAAACTCAGTTAATGCATAAAAATGTCCAAACGAACCCCGAAAAATCACAAAAATCCGCACAACACTCCTGTTGTTCTATGTTGACACTCGAAATTTATTGAAAGCAATAAGAGGCAACGGACATCGTTTCGTCCCCAAAGGTGGCACGTTCCTTACCGAAACCATCACGCTTGTTGTGAGAAGCTCTGGTTTGTGAGAAGCATGTTGATGCCAAAGGTACCACGGCATGTTGATGCCGCTACATGATAGCATGCCAAGTTTCATGAATTTCAGACGAGTTTTGGATTTACTAGAATTTAAAAACCAGGCATCTCAATGTTTTGCGGCCGAGTGATGGTGGCAGGGTGTTTGAAATTCATTCCCATTTCTTGCATGGGATCTAAGCATGCAACCAAGGACACATATTTGATTTTTCAATAAGTTTATATGCACTGGAGCATGTGCATGTAGTTCAAATTTGAATTATGTGCATAAAATGACTGGAAAACCCAGTTAATGTATAAAAATGTACAAACGGACCCTGAATCATTCCAATTTTTTGACGACACACCTATAGTTGCATGTTCACTGCAGATAAAAGTTCTAACAATTCAAATGCCATCCTTTGTAGTTGTGACCCCATTATGTAATTTAAATGATCAAGACGATAAATCAAGTAGATCGCACACAGTTTATTATACCAACCATGTGAGATGCCGCACAAAATATCTTTGAGCACAGTCGGTCTGATGACACTTTGCGCGCCAGTTTTTTGGCTGAAGCAATTCCAAATTTTCGGCTTCCGCGGAAATATCTACCTCCCCGCCCCCTCCCCCTTACCAAAAGCCACATTTCCCCTCTTTCCGCCTTCCTTTCCAAGTTGAAACCTTCACTCCTTGCTTCCAGCGTCGTCGCCTCCTCGTCGGCGACCCTCCTTCATGCTGCTCGGCCTCGCCTATCCAGGCAGGTAATCCACACCCGACCGCCATCCTCCTCCTCCTTCCACATCCCACATGCCCCGACCTCCGACGCGACACCTTCCACCCAAATCACCGACCCCTCCACCAAATAAGCGCCGGCCTAAGCCATGCTGCACGTAGTATAGCCAGGACCTCAAGGAGCATTTGGCAGTGGAGAAGCAAATCGCGGCCACATGTGCGGATGAGGTCGCGGTGGCTGCCATTCATGCCGCCCCCCAGATCTTGAAGGAGCACCTTGCCATTTGCTAGCTATGCCAGTTATGCATGCTCGGTTTACCCGTTGCGTGTGCTGCTCCTGCCTTTCCTTCACAAATTCTAGTGAATTGTGCTATCTAATTTTACCATGCAATCTGTTGCTCTAGTGTATATGTTCTATATGTTGTGTAGTGTGGTGCTCACTTATTAACTATTTTGTTAATTAGTTGTCGTCTTCAGTTAACTGTTTGGTTCAATTATGCAAATGTGATGTTCAATTCTTCAGGCTACAATTTTGTATTGTCTTCCATGTGAGAAATAAATCGAATTTATCTTTACAAAATTGTGGGTGCATTCTGTTATCGTACATGTGAGGAATAAATTGAGTTTGGCTGTAGTAAATAAATGAGAAATAAATACAATTGCTACAATTGGTTGTAGTTAACTGTTTGGTTAAGTGTCTGATCTTCTATTAGGAGTATGTTATATTGTGCAATGTGGTGCTCAGTTAATGTTTGGTTCATTTGTTGTGGTTAACTTCTTGGTTCAATGTTATATTGTGCAATGTGCTGCTTAGTTAATGTTTGGTTCATTTGTTGTGGTGTTTAGTTAACTGCTTGGTTCAATTCTGCAATGCAATGTCCAATTGTCGTGGGTAGAATTTTGTATTGTTGTGCATGTGAGTAATAAATCGAATTTGTCTACACTTAATAAATGAGAAACATATACAAGTACTATATTTCCTAGTTCTTAATCATGATTGGTTTGGATAAATGGGTTTTCTCCGTGGCTTGAATTAATCTGATGAATCTGCAATGTGATTATTTTTCATCAACATATTTTACTGATAGCATGCGAACCCTTACTTAACCTGATGACTAACTACCTTATACGTGTTGCAGGGAAACAATTGGAATCATTGAGGTTTACAATCGAGGTTAGAACATGGATGGTCCGTTGTCTAATAGCACATTATTGTGCAATTGCAGGAACCATTCTAATATTTGGTTTTTAACAATTTGGTCTTGCACATGTAGGTCCTGCTATCAGAGGTTTTGACCCACTGTTCGACCCTTTTTGCATATGGGGAAATGAGTTGTCCATGAATATCAGTCAAGTCAAGAAACTCAGAAAGATTGTTAGGATAAAGAAATTAGCGACAAAAAACAACAAGATCTTTGTCTGCACAATGAACAAGACATCAGTTTAGTACTAGATGGTACCAACTATTATACCTTGCCTTTTTTATTCCTTTACCCCAGTTCCAATATAGAGAAGATATTTATGCACATCCTTGTTTTCAGGCCTTTCCAAAGCAGGTCACTGATGATTACCTCTCAAACCACCTGTTTGGTCAGGTGGCGAGGAAGGTATTCATACAACACCCACGGTTCAATATTGATGTGTTCCTGAAGAGGACGAAGGATGGACGGTCAATCATCCACAGGCACTGGCCTAAAGTTACAAAGACCTTCAACATCAATGAAGGCTCAATATTCACCTTCTGCTTCAGCAGTTTTCCAGATGAGATACATCTGTCTATGTACCATCTATGATACTAATTTCGAAAGGTTATATATGTTGCATGTGAAACTTGGTCCTGGTGTAGTTGTGTAATGGGGTAGCCGAGTGCTGAAGCTATATGATGTTGTACTATGATGTATTTCAATTATCAAAATGAAATATATTGTGTGCTTAATATGAACTATCAATTAGATTAATAAATGGATTATGAATAATCAGATAATTAGCCTGCTAGTGGCGAATTAGCCTGCCAATTGGGTTTTGCTATTGCAAATGGTTGTTGAAAAAATACCGCGGGTGATAACCTCAGGCAATGCACACCGTTTCCAGGAATAAACCATGTTGGATCAATGAACAATCACACACGACTTTCTCTTGAAAACTGTTTGTGTTAGGCCACCTTGCGCAAATGTTTACCACATGAAAACTATGTGTGATGGACAACCTTTGCCACACAGTTTCTTCCACGTACCGTGTGTGATATATTCAATAACGCAAGCGATTTAACGGGAAAAATTGTGTGTGATGTACTTGTGAACAGAAACGCTTTCCTTCGAGCGACTGTGTGGGATGTACATACAAACGGAAACTTTTAGCCGGGACTGACTGTGTGGGATGTACTTGCGACCGAAAACAATTTTGCCGTATAATTGTATTTTCTTTAGCTCCATTGTACGTATTTCCGTATTTGAGCGCTCACGGTCGCACACGACCTCATTTTTCCGAATGTGTGTGTCAGGAGGGCATATCCCCAACGGTTTCTGGGTCGTGTGGGAAGGACCCCCCCTATCGCCCACACTCACTTGGCGACGGTTCCAGATGCCGTCGCGGAAAGGGGTTTTAAACCATTTGTTTAGGAGCTCACTGTACTAGTGTTAGTCATGATTTTTGCTGAAAACCTGGGTGCTACTTAAGCTTATTTATGTAAACAAGAGAAAAAGAGTTCGTAAAAGTTTTTCTTTTTCAATTTCAGTTTATCAACTGATTTGCTTGAGGACAAGCATGTTGGGAAACGTAGCATGCAATTTCAATAATTTTCCTATGCTCACGCAAGATCTATCTAGGAGATGCATAGAGATGAGAGGGGGAGAGTGTGTCCACGTACCTTTGTAGACCGAAAGCGGAAGCGTTTGACAACGCGGTTGATGTAGTCGAACTTCTTCTCGTTCCGACCGATCAAACACCGAATGTACGTCACCTCCGAGTTCTGCACATGTTCAGCTCGATGACGTCCCTCGAACTCTTGATCCAGCAAAGTGTCAAGGGAGAGTTTCATCAGCACGATGGCGTGGTGATGGTGATGGTGAAGTGATCCACGTAGGGCTTCGCCTAAGCACTCTGAAAATATGACCGAAGGCGTAAACTGTGGAGGGGGCGCCGCACACGGCTAACAATCGTTGTTCTGTGTTCTAGCGGTGCCCCCCTCATATATATAGGTTGTAGGGGAGGAGAGGCAGCCAAGGGGGTGCCCTAAGTAGGAGGAATCCTACTTGGGCGCCTCCCTATTCGGCCTCCCCCCTTCCATATCCATCCGGGGGAAGGAAGGAGGAGGGAGGAGGGAGGGAAGGGGGAGGCCGAATCCCTCCCCTTGCTTTCTCCCTTATCCTCTTTCCTTCCCCCTTATTATGGCCTACATGGGGCGCACCAGGCCCTTAGGGGCTGGTCTGTCCCCTTCTTAGCCCATTAAGGCCCACGTAGTTGCCGGGGGGATGCCCGGAACCCCTTCCGATGACCCGATATGCACCCGGTACACCCGAAACACTTTCGGTGTTCGAATACCATCGTACTATATATCAATCTTTACCTCTCAACCATTTCGAGACTCCTCATCATGTCTGTGATCTCATCCACGACTCCGAACAACATTCAGTCACCAAATCACATAACTCATATAATACAAAATCATCATAGAACGTTAAGCGTGCGGACCCTACGGGTTCGAGAACTATGTAGAGATGGCCGAGACACCTCTACGGTCAATAACCAATAGTAGAACGTGGATGCTCATATTGGTTCCCACATATTCTACAAAGATCTTTATCGGTCATACCGTAATGACAACATACATTATTCCCTTTGTCATCGGTATGTTACTTGCCTGAGATTCGATCATTGGTATCTTCATACCTAGTTCAATCTTGTTACCGGCAAGTCTCTTTACTTGTTCCATAATACATCATCCCACAACTAAGTCATTAGTCACATTGCTTGCAAGGCTTATTATGATGTGCATTACCGAGAGAGCCCAGAGATACCTCTCCGATACTAGGAGTGACAAATCCTAATATTGATCTATGCCAACCCAACAATCACCTGCGAAGATACCTGTAGAGCATCTTTATAATCACCCAGTTACGTTGTGACGTTTGATAGCACACAAGGTCACCGGTACGCGTCGGTGCTATACAAATGGTTTTTAACCCCTTTCCGCGATGACACTTGGAACTGTCGCCTAGTGAGTGACGGCGATAGGGGGGGTCCTTCCCACACGACACAGAAACCGTCGGGGATATGTGTTGGGGAACGCAGTAATTTCAAAAAAATTCCTACGCACACACAAGATCTATCATGGTTATGCATAGCAATGAGAGGGAAGAGTGTTGTCCGTGTACCCTCGTAGACCATAAGCGGAAGCGTTATGACAACGCGGTTGATGTAGTCGTACGTCTTCACGATCCGACCGATCCTAGTACCGAAAGTACGAAACCTCCGCGATTTGCACACGTTCGGCTCGGTGACGTCCCATGAACTCTTGATCCAGCTGCGTGTCGAGGGAGAGCTTCATCAGCACGACGGCGTGATGACAGTGATTGAGGGAGTCCTGGATTAGGGGGTGTTCGGATAGCTGAACTATACCTTCAGCCGGACTCCTGGACTATGAAGATGCAAGATTGAAGACTCCGTCCCGTGTCCGGAAGGGACTTTCCTTGGCGTGGAAGGCAATCTTGGCGATGCGGATGTTCAGATCTCCTACCATTGTAACCGACTCTATTTAACCCTAACCCTCTCCGGTGTCTATATAAACCAGGGGGTTTTAGTCCGTAGGACAACATACACATCAACAATCATACCATAGGCTAGCTTCTAGGGTTTAGCCTCTCCGATCTCGTGGTAGATCTACTCTTGTACTACCCATATCATCAATATTAATCAAGCAGTACATAGGGTTTTACCTCCATCGAGAGGGCCCGAACCTGGGTAAAACTTCGTGTCCCTTGCCTCCTGTTACCATCCGGCCTAGACGCACAGTTCGGGACCCCCTACCCGAGATCCACCGGTTTTGACATCGACATTGGTGCTTTCATTGAGAGTTCCTCTGTGCCGTCGCCGTCAGGCCCGATGGCTCCTATGATCATCAATGGCGATGCAGTCCAGGGTGAGACCTTCCTCCCCGGACAGATCTTCGTCTTTGGCGGCTTCGCACTGCGGGCCAATTCACTTGGCCATCTAGAGCAGATCGAAAGCTACGCCCCTGGCCGTCAGGTCAGATTCGGAAATTTAAACTACACGGCTGACATCCGCGGGGACTTGATCTTCGACGGACTCGAACCATCACCGAGCGCGCCGCACTGTCACGACGAGCATGATCTAGCTCTGCCGCCGAACAGTGCCCTGGAGGCCGCACCCGCCTTGGCTCCGACCCTTAGTTCGGAGCCAACCGCGCCGATCGAGGATGGGCGGTTGGACGCTACCTCGGGGGCTGTGATCCCAACGACAGTTGAGCCGAACACTAGCCCCGTACTCTGCGAGACTTGTGACTCCACGGAGCCAGATTCTTCTCCGGACTCCGAACCCTCCGCGCCCCTGCCGATCGAATCCGATTGGGTGCCGATCATGGAGTTCACAGCCGCGGACGTCTTTCACACTCGCCTTTCGGCGATATCCTGAAGTCACTGAAGTCTCTCTCTTTATCAGGAGAGCCCTGGCCGGACTACGGTCAGCAAGGTTGGGGTACGGATGATGAATAAATTCAAAACCCACCCACCACCCACTTTGTAGCCACTGTCGACGACTTAACCTACATGCTCGACTTCGACTCCGAAGACATCGACGGTATGGACGCCGATGAAGGAGATGATGAAGAACCAGCGCCTACCAGGCCCTGGAAAGCCACCTCGTCATATGACATATATATGGTGGACACCCCAAAAGAGGGAGAGGGCGATGGAACAGCGAAGGATGACCCCTCCAAGAAATAGCCCAAGCGCCGGCGTCAGCGGCGCCGCTCAAAATCCCGCCAACACAAAAACGGTGATTCCAGCACGGGAAATACTCCGGAGAGTGCCGAAGAAAACCCCCTCCAGCAAGGTTTAGCATAGGAGGATCGAGAAACCAGCCATCATGAGAGAGCGGCAGACAGAGAGGTCGAGGACAATAATTATATGCCTCCCTCCGAAGACGAGGCAAGCCTCGACGATGACGAATTTGTCATGCCAGAGGATCCGGTTGAGCAAAAGCGTTTTCAACGCAGGCTTATGGCCATGGCAAGAAGCCTCAAGAAAAAACAGCAACAGCTCCATGCTGATCAAGATTTGCTGGTTGACAGATGGACCGAAGTCCTTGCGGCCGAAGAGCATAAACTCGAACGCCCCTCCAAGAGTTACCCAAAGCGCAGGTTGCTACCCCAATTAGAGGAGGAAGCACTTGATGCGGCCGAACGGCCACCTCGTGGCCGCGACAGAGAGGCCTCCCGGCCCTCCACTCAAGCCGCACCCCGTACCAAGGCACGGGGATATGCGCCAGACTTACAAGACATGTTGGAGGACAAGGCAAGGCAAACACGACCGATCTACGGATCGCGTGGGCACCCCACGGCTCGAGACGGTAACCGTCACACCGGCCACAAATTCGGCAGGGCCGAACATAGTAGACAAAACTCATTGGAGCTACGTCATGATATCGCCCAGTACAGAGGCGCTGCACACCCACTGTGCTTTACAGACGAAATAATGGATCATCAAATCCCCGAGGGTTTCAAACCCGTAAACATCGAATCATATGATGGCACAACAGACCCTGCGGTATGGATCGAGGATTATCTCCTTCATATCCACATGGCCCGCGGCGATGATTTTCATGCCATCAAATACCTCCCACTCAAGCTTAAAGGACCAGCTCGGCATTGGCTCAACAGCTTGCCAACAGGATCAATCAGTTGTTGGGAGGACCTGGAAGCCGCATTCCTCGACAATTTCCAGGGCACTTATGTGCGACCCCCAGACGCCGATGACCCGAGTCACGTAATTCAGCAGCCAGAGGAATCGGCCAGGCAATTCTGCACACGGTTCCTAACAAAGAAAAATCAAATAGTTGACTGTCCAGACGCTGAGGCCCTAGCAGCCTTCAAGCACAATATCCGTGACGAGTGGCTGGCCCGGCACCTTGGACAGGAAAAGCCGAAATCTATGGCAGCACTCACGACACTCATGACCCGCTTTTGCGCAGGAGAAGACAACTGGCTTGCTCGTAGCAACAATATGACCAAGAACCCTGGTAGTTCGGACACCAGGGACATTAGTGGCAGCTCACGTCGCAACAAGCAGAAGTGCCGCATTAACGGCGACAATGCTGAGCATACGGCAGTTAATGCCGGATTCAGAGGCTCTAAATCCAGTCAGCGGAAAAATCCATTCGAAAGGAATCCTAGGGGCCCGTCCAGCTTGGACCGAATACTCGACCACTTGTGCCAAATACATGGCACCCCCGAAAAGCCGGCCAATCACACCAACAGGGATTGTTGGGTGTTCAAGCAGGCAGGCAAGTTAAGCGCCGACAATGAAGACAAGGGGCTGCATAGCGACGATGACGAGGAGCCCCGACCACCGAACAACAATGGACAGAAGGGTTTCCCCCCACAAGTGCGGACGGTGAACATGATATACGCCACCCACGTCCCAAAAAGGGAGCGGAAGCGCGCGTTAAGGGACGTATACGCGGTAGAGCCAGTCGCCCCAAAGTTCAACCCATGGTCCTCCTGCCCGATCACCTTTGATCGAAGAGACCATCCCACTAGCATCTGTCATGGCGGATTTGCCGCATAGGTTCTAGACCCAATTATTGACGGACTTCATCTCACTAGAGTCCTCATGGGCGGCGGCAGCAGCCTGAACCTGCTTTACCAGGATACAGTGCAAAAAATGGGCATCGATCCCTCGAGGATTAAGCCCACCAAAACGACCTTTAAAGGCGTAATACCAGGTGTAGAGGCCAACTGTACAGGCTCAGTCACACTTGAAGTGGTCTTCGGATCCCCGGATAATTTCCGAAGTGAGGAATTGGTCTTCGACATAGTCCCATTCCGCAGTGGCTATCATGCACTGCTCGGACGAACCGCATTCGCCAAATTCAATGCAGTACCGCACTACACATACCTTAAGCTCAAGATGCCAGGCCCTCGTGGAGTAATTACGGTCAATGGAAACACCGAACGCTCCCTCCGAACAGAGGAGCACACGGTAGCCCTCGCAGCGGAAGTACAAAGCAGCCTCTCCAGGCAGTTCTCCAGTCCGGCCATTAAACTTCCAAACACCGTCAAGCGCGCCCGGAGTAACCTACAACAAGACCGCCTGACACGTTTTGAGCAGGCGTAGCAATGCGGCCCCAACCCCAACCCTAGCAAAAAGGTGACGCTAGTACTTCACGTACATAATTACGCTCTACAAATACCATGGGCATAGGGGGAGGGGCACCATCACGGCACGCCCAAAACACTGCTTAAACCGCACCAGGGGCTGCCGATTTTTTACTTTTCTCTTACTTCCAGGACTCTACTCTTCGGAAGGCCTGTTCGGCAGTTCAATTGCCACACAAACGATGCAAGAACCAGGGAAGCAGACAAGCCATGCCGCATTACGGAAATCCTAGGTGGTCTCTATCACGAGCAAGTATACCTGTTTCGCATACTATTCCGCAGCTTGCCCCTGGAAAGCAGACATGTTAAATAGTCCAACTTTTCGTTTATCGCATTACTTGTATCGTTCTGCTTTGATCGCAGCTATTTCTAATAAACAATGCATAGCTTTTGTCTATTTTTGCACTATCTTTTTATAAATAAATGTTCCTTAATGACATGTTGCACCCGTACAACTTGGTACGGCCAAAATACGCCTGGGGCTTTTAGCACCCCTCAATATGGTGGGAGAAGTCCGAACACTTTCACAAGTGCGGCACCCTGAACTTATAGCATTATATGCATCGGCTCCGAATAATGTCTTGGGTCAATAGTTGGGTTTGCCCAGCTCCTATGTTTTGGTGCCTTACGTTCCGCTATATCGGCTAAGGTAGCACTAGGAGAACCACTGCGATTGTGCGCCATTTGAGCTGGGCCGAGCACCTCAGTGGAGAAAGCTAAAACTAACTGTCATGATGAAGCGAGAGCTGGTCGCTGTTCGAGAGGTTTTTTCGAGTCCCTAAAGACTTATGCCGCTTAGGGCGACGAGTCGGCTCTGTCCGGCCAAGGCGTGGATAGCGCCCTGAACTCGGTCTTCCGAATACTAGGGGCTTCACCGAAATTCAAAATTATAGAATTCTATGGCTAAGTGAGAGTGTTCACGCATTATAGTCCGATTGCCTCGTTCGTCGGGCTGAGCGCCTCCCTCGAAGGACCCAAACATGGGAAAAAGAGCGCCCAGATTTATCCCCGAACACCCCAGCACTAGTGGCAAGGGGGCAGAAGCCGACGACTCGCCATCTCTCAGTATTGATAAACAGCTGCACAGAAGGTAATATTTTAAATTCAAGTAGCATTGCTCAGCGCATATGAACAAGTTTTCAGCGCACAAGACAAAAACGAGCGAGTTTTACTCAAAAATTACATCCCTAGTACATTCATCCGCCACAAGGCGGGCACCCTTCAGAACATCCTTATAGTAATTTTCGGGCTTGCGATGCTCTTTCCCCGCTGGTGGCCCGTCCTTCACAAGCTTCTCCGCATCCAGCCTGCCCTAGTGCACCTTAGCACGGGCAAAGGCCCTACGGGCACCTTCAATACAGACGGAGCACTTGATGACTTCGAGCCTTGGACAGGCCTCCACCAGCCGCCGCACCAGCCCGAAATAGCTCCTAGGCAGAGCCTCTCCAGGCCACAGCCGAACTAGGAGGCCCTTCATGGCCTGTTCGGCCACCTTGTGGAGCTCGACCAGTTGCTTCAGCTGGTCGCTCAGGGGCACGGGGTGTCCGGCCTCAGCATACTGAGACTAGAACACCTTCTCCGTCGAGCTGCCCCCTCGGCTCGATAGAATGCGGCGGCTGATGGGGACATGTACCTAGGGTAGGGTCATGGACCTGATCTAAGTACCTTACCCAAGGACACCCTTAGAAGAGGTCGCCTTCCAGTCGACCAACGAAGGACTCACTCGACTGACTAAAGGACTCGACCACGAAGATTCACTCGACCACCAGGAGGTCAAGAGGCACTCTGCACTGCAACGGCCTGTAATTAAGTAGGCTTTATGATAGTAAAGACACTTTATGTGGGGCGTTACCAGTAACGCCCCAGACTTAACTCACCTTAAACCCTCTCCTACGTGGGCTGGCTGGGGTCCTGGCGCACTCTATATAAGCCACCCCCCTCCACAGGCAGAAGGGTTCGACATCTTGTAACTCATATACTCATAATCCACTCGACCGCCTCCGGGCTCCGAGACGTAGGGCTATTACTTCTTCCGAGAAGGGCCTGAACTCGTACATCCCTTGTGTTTACAACCTCTCCATAGCTAGGACCTTGCCTCTCCATACCTACCCCCACTCTACTGTCAGGCTTAGATCCACGACAGTTGGCGCCCACCTTGGGGCAGGTGTTTTAGCGATTTTGTGGAGAAGTTGCGATTCTTCCGAGTACTTTCATCATGGTGTCTGTTGGAGCTTTGGTCGGGGGTCAAGAGATCCGTCTCGGCACTCTCACCTTCATCGCCGACGACTCCGCGTGGCTCCAGGAGGCTCCACTCGACGTAGATGCGCTCCCCGTCCGCGGTGCGACGCATTTTCGTGCATGTGTCCGTGGCGTTTTGCTGCGGCAACCGTCGACCCAGTATCGGTCGGCTCCTCCATCGTCCACCCTCCCGGTCTCCCGCCAGCGCAAGCGCTCGGGCCGGTCGAGGCTTCAGCGATGGGTGAGGCACGCGGTGGCTCGCCAATCGGCCATCACCCAAGTTGCGGCAATCGAGCCCGACGAATCTCTCTACGGCTTGTTCGATCTGTCGACTGGCTCCGTAGAGACTGCATCCGAGTGCGGTAGCAGCGATCCAGCGGCGGAAATCTTGATGGTCGATGGGCCCCGCAGTCCCCCTGGCTTCGCCCGTGATGACGGAGCAGGTGACGGAGGCGACCCCGCACGACGCCACGAAGAGTACCAGCCCGAGCCACTCGACTCTCTGCAAAGAGAGGAACTTCGCCGCAGGAATGTGGATGCCCTGCGTACTCCCATCGCAGGAGAAACCCCCGAGGCTCGCGCCTTGGAGGAGGCGCGTCTGGCCAACTTGGCCGAGCGCACTCGACTGGAGAACCTTCAGCGAGCACTCGACGAGCGCGCGCGGAAACGAGTTCCCGACACCAGTCGACGTCAACTCTTCCCGCCAACTCAGGTATATCGAACCCCAATTCAGAATTTAGCAGCTGCGACCCGTATAGTAGAGTCCATCCAGCCTTCACAGTCGGAAGCTGGCAGAGGTTTGCTGCAGATCAGGGATCTGCTCCGGGCAGCAGGAGATCAGAATTCAGCCGTGTCTCAGTCGCGCAACAGAATTCACAGTCGATCCGTCACTGTGAATACGGTTCAGTCGGCTCACAGCCCTAGATCGCCTCCGCGGCGTGAAGGGCGCGAGAATCGGCGAGATCAATATGGCGATCGACTCGACCGGGTTGATAGGCGTCGAGTGCCCAATTCCCCTCCGAGGGGTGGGTCTTACGCTCCTCGACAGCAAGATGACAGGCGTCAGTACAGTACAGGGCAAAGGGTTCCAGTCGACCCCAGAGAACCAGGCTTCGACGCGCGATCCATTATCGTGCAAGGTTTGGTCGACGGAACAGAGCCTATCGAGGCGGACTCGACAGAAATGTGCCCATAAGCAGTCGAGTGCATGTTTCTGGTCCTGAATGTTTCAGTAGAGCCATCAGAGCCGCAATTATCCCTCCCAATTTCAGGTTGGCAACAGGAGTCAGCAAGTTCACTGGTGAGTCTAAGCCTGAAACTTGGCTTGAAGACTACCGAGTGGCAGTTCAGATTGGTGGTGGGAACGACGAGGTGGCCATGAAGCATTTGCCCCTCATGCTGGAAGGTTCTGCCAGGGCATGGTTGACCCAATTACCTCCTAGCAGCATTTACACTTGGGAAGATCTGTCCCGAGTGTTCATCAGAACGTTTGAAGGGACTTGCAAGCGACCAGCTGGATTGACAGAGTTGCAAGTCTGCGTGCAGAAAGCTAATGAGACTCTCAGAGAGTATATTCAGAGGTGGATCACTTTGCACCACACTGTGGAGAATGTGTCTGATCATCAGGCAGTCTGCGCCTTCAAAGATGGCGTCAAGAACAGAGAACTGAGTTTGAAGTTTGGTCGAACCGGTGACATGACCTTGAGTCGGATGATGGAGATTGCTACCAAGTACGCCAACGGCGAAGAAGAAGACCGACTCCGAAGCGGCAAGCACAAGCCGAGTCAGTCGGAAAAAGGAAACACCAGTCGGAAACAAAAGCGGAAGGCTGAACCGGCAGCTCCTGGAGAGGCTCTGGCCGTGACTCAGGGAAAGTTGAAGGGGAAACCAAAAGGATCCTGGAACCCCAAGAAGGTAAAGGATAAAGAAGGGAATGACGTAATGGATATGCCGTGTCACATCCACACGAAGAAAGACGAAGAGGGGAATATCATCTACCCAAAGCACACCACTCGCCAATGTCGACTCCTGATCCAGCAGTTTCAGGGAAAACAGTCTAAGGACAAGGAGAAGGAGTCGGACAAGGCTGAAGACAAGGAGGACAGTGAGGAAGGATATCCGCATATCAACTCCACTCTGATGATCTTTGCAGATGTGGAAAGCAAGAGTCGATTGAAAGTCATTAACCGAGAGGTGAACATGGTTGCCCCAGCAAAAGCAAATTATCTGAAATGGTCTCAAGTACCCATCACATTCGACCAATCTGATCACCCGACTCATATTGCCACCCCTGGGAGGCAAGCTTTGGTGGTCGATCCAGTTGTCGAAGGCACTCGACTGACAAAGGTGCTGATGGATGGTGGAAGTGGGCTGAATCTGTTGTATGCAGACACACTGAAAGGAATGGGCATTCCGATGTCCCGACTGAGCACTAGTAACATGAGCTTCCATGGAGTTATACCAGGGAAGAAAGCCGAGTCACTCGGCCAAATAGCTTTGGATGTGGTGTTTGGTGATTCGAAACACTTTCGCAAAGAAAAGTTGACGTTTGAGGTCGTGGATTTTCAGAGTGCATATCATGCCATTTTGGGGAGACCAGCTTACGCACGGTTCATGGCTCGACCATGTTACGTGTACCTCAAATTGAAGATGCCCGGCCCCAAAGGAGTGATCACTGTCACCGGTGATAGGAAAAAGGCAGAAGAGTGCTTTCAGAAGGGCTCCAAGATTGCCGATTCCCAGGTGACAGCGGTCGAGTTCGAGGAATACAAGCAAAACGCAGATCCGAGTGACTTGCTGCGATCAAAGAAACCCGCCACAGAATCTGCATTCCAGTCGTCCGGTGAGACGAAGCCTGTTCACATTCACCCGACCGACCCCGATGCGGCTCCGACCCGCATATCCACAACACTCGACCCCAAATAGGAAGAAGCGCTCATCCAGTTCCTCCGTGAGAACTGGGACATTTTTGCATGGAAGCCCGCTGACATGCCAGGTGTTCCCAGGGGACTGGCTGAGCATCGCTTAAGAGTTGACTCATCTGCAAAACCAGTCAAAGAGCATCTTCGGCGGTCCGCCGTCCAGAAGAGAAAAGCCATTGGTGAAGAAGTGGCTCGACTGTTGGCGGCAGGATTTATCCGAGAGATATACCACTCCGAGTGGCTCGCTAATGTCGTCATGGTTCCTAAGAAGGACAAGTCGCTCCGAATGTGCATTGATTTCAAGCACATCAACCGGGCTTGCCCGAAAGATCATTTTCCTCTCCCTCGCATAGATCAAATTGTTGACTCGACCGCGGGATGCGAGAGGCTGTCTTTTTTAGACGCCTACTCCGGGTACCACCAGATCCGTCTGTACGGACCCGATGAGGTAAAAACAGCTTTCATCACTCCATTCGGGTGCTTCTGCTATATCACCATGCCATTCGGCCTCAAGAATGCCGGAGCCACATTTATGCGAATGATTCAGAAGTGTCTACTCACTCAAATCAGTCGGAATGTGGAAGCATATATGGATGATATCGTTGTCAAGTCACAAAAAGGTTCCGACCTGCTCGCTGATCTAGCCGAAACATTTGCCAACCTCAGAAGATATGATATCAAGCTCAATCCATCAAAGTGCACATTTGGAGTTCCTGGTGGCAAGTTACTCAGTTTTCTCGTTTCCGAACGGGGAATCGACGCTAACCCAGAGAAGATTGGCACTATTCTCCGAATGAAACGCCCTGTGCGAGTGCACGATGTCCAGAAGCTTACTGGATGCTTGGCCGCATTAAGTCGATTCATCTCACGACTCGGTGAAAAGGCATTGCCTCTTTACCGACTGATGAAGAAGACAGACAAGTTCGAGTGGACTCCAGAAGCTGATGCAGCGTTTGCCGAGCTAAAAGCTCTGCTTTCCACCCAGCCGGTGCTTGCTGCTCCAATCAGCAAAGAGCCTCTGTTGCTCTATATCGCAGCCACAGGACAAGTCGTCAGTACTGTGCTTACGGTCGAGCGGGAAGAAGAAGGAAAAGCTCTCAAAGTTCAGCGCCCAGTGTATTATTTGTCTGAAGTCCTGACTCCATCCAAGCAGAGATATCCTCATTATCAGAAGCTTGTGTATGGAATATACATGACCACAAAGAAGGTTGCTCATTATTTTTCTGATCATTCCATCACAGTCGTCAGTGACGCTCCACTATCAGAGATTCTGCACAACAGAGATGCAACTGGTCGAGTGGCCAAATGGGCGATTGAACTTCTTCCCCTTGATATCAAGTTTGAGGCAAAGAAAGCCAATAAGTCCCAAGCAATAGCAGATTTCCTCGCTGAATGGATTGAACAACAGCAGCCGACTGAAGTTCACTCGGAGCATTGGACCATGTTCTTTGATGGCTCTAAGATGTTGAATGGTTCCGGTGCTGGGGTTGTCCTGGTTTCCCCCAGAGGAGATAAGCTCAGATATGTGCTCCAGATTCACTTTGATTCCTCCAACAATGAGGCAGAATATGAGGCCCGTTTATATGGGTTGCGCATGGCCATTTCACTCGGCGTCCGTCGTCTGATGGTCTATGGCGACTCGGATTTAGTGGTCAACCAGGTGATGAAAGAGTGGGACGTGAGAAGCCCAGCCATGACTGGATACTGCAGTGCAGTGAGGAAGCTGGAAAAGAAGTTCGAGGGGTTAGAGCTCCATCATATACCCCGACTGAAAAATCAAGCAGCTGATGATCTAGCAAAGATAGGTTCCAAGAGAGAAGCCATTCCGAGTGGTGTGTTCTTGGAGCATATACACACTCCGTCAGTCAAAGAAGATCCTTTTACCGAAGAAACTCCACAGCCCAAGAGTGCCACGGATCCGACTGAGGTTGAAGTCCCAGCGGTGGTCGACTTGATCATGGAGGTCTTGGTGGTCATTCCCGACTGGACAGTTCCATACGTCGCGTATATCCTGAGAAAAGAGCTCCCGGAGGATGAGGAAGAGGCTCGACAAATCGTCCGTCGATCTAAGGCCTTTACCGTAATCAAAGGACAATTGTACAGAGAAAGTGCGACTGGAGTTGGTCAGAAGTGCATAACACCAGAAGAAGGTCGACTCATCCTCAATGATATCCACTCGGGGACCTGTGGTCATCATGCGTCCTCTCGGACCATCGTGGCCAAAGCATACCGAGCCGGATTTTACTAGCCAAAGGCGAATGAGATGGCAAACGAGATAGTGGATAAGTGCGAGGGATGTCAGTTCTACTCGAATATGTCGCACAAGCCTGCGTCAGCTCTGAAGACCATCCCACTCGTTTGGCCTTTCGCAGTATGGGGACTGGACATGGTCGGTCCTTTGAGAACAGGACGAAGCGGCTTCACGCATGTACTGGTGGCAGTCGACAAGTTCACCAAGTGGATAGAGGCTAAACCAATCAAGAGCCTTGACACCGGTACTGCTGTTAGCTTCATTAGAGAACTAATATTCAGATATGGAGTCCCGCACAGTATCATTACGGATAATGGGTCGAACTTTGACTCGGAGGAATTCAGAGGTTTCTGCAACTCCCAAGGCACTCGGGTCGACTACGCTTCAGTCGCCCATCCGCAGTCGAATGGACAAGCAGAGCGAGCTAATGGACTGATCCTTAAGGGATTGAAGCCCCGACTGATGCGTGATCTCAAACACGCGGCTGGAGCTTGGGTCGACGAACTTCCCTCAGTGCTTTGGGGGCTGCGGACCACACCTAATCGGTCGACCGGAAGAACCCCATTCTTCTTGGTCTACGGAGCTGAAGCAGTCTTGCCGAGTGATCTTCTCCACAATGCTCCTCGAGTTGAAATCTACAACGAAGCAGAGGCTGAACAAGCGTGGCAGGACGCAGTCGACCTTTTAGAGGAAGAAAGGGAGATGGCTCTGATCCGGTCGACCATCTACCAACAAGATTTGCATCGTTTCCACGCCAGAAATGTGAGAGGTCGAGCCTTCCAGGAAGGAGATTTAGTTCTCCGAGTGGATCAGCACAAACCACACAAGCTTGCTCCTTCTTGGGAAGGTCCCTTCATCGTCACCAAGGTTCTCCACAACGGGGCGTACCGTCTTTACAACGTCGAGCATAATATCGACGAGCCCCGAGCTTGGAACGCGGAACTACTCCGCCCATTTTATACTTAAGTTTTAACACTCGGATGAGTTGCAATAAAGTACTTCTGCAGTCCATGGACCTCAAAATAATAGTGTCATAGTTCCTCCATAATTTCTATCACTTTTTATTTTTGTCCAATAAAATTCCCCCTCAGTGGGTGACTTAGTTGCGAATCCGTTTCGCCTAAGTTTGTAAAAATCCTACCGAGTGGTGAGCCAGACTCCCACTCGGAGGCTTAGCTGCGAATCCGTTTCGCCTAAGTTATCAAAATCCTACCCAGTGGCAAGCCAGACTTCCACTCGGAGGCTTAGCTGCAGTCCAAGGACTCGCCTAAGTTTATCAAAATCCTACTGAGTGGTAAGCCAGACTTCCACTCGGAGGCTTAGCTGCAGTCCAAGGACTCGCCTAAGTTTGTCAAAATCGTACCGAGTGGAGAGCAGACCTCTCACTCGGGGGCTTAGCTGCAGTCCAAGCACTCGCCTAAGTTTATAAAAATCCTACCGAGTGAAGAGCAACCCTCCCACTCGGAGGCTTAGCTGCAGTCCAAGGACTCGCCTAAGTTTGTCAAAATCCTACCGAGTGGAGAGCAGACCTCTCACTCGGGGGCTTAGCTGCAGTCCAAGGACTCGCCTAAGTTATCAAAATCCTACCGAGTGGTAAGCCAGACTTCCACTCGGAGGCTTAGCTGCAGTCCAAGGACTCGCCTAAGTTTATCAAAATCCTACCGAGTGGTAAGCCAGACTTCCACTCGGGGGCTTAGCTGCAGTCCAAGCACTCGCCTAAGTTATAAAAATCCTACCGAGTGAAGAGCAACCCTCTCACTCGGGGACTTAGCTGCAGCCCAGTGCTCGCCTAAGTTATAGAAATCCTACCGAGTGGTAAGCCGGGCTTCCACTCGGAGGCTTAGCCGCAGCCCAGTGCTCGCCTAAGTGGACTAAAGAATAAGTCGATTGCAGTAAAGGCGCCTTGCTTTGAACCTGCAAAAGACATTTCGAGCCAAAGGCAATCTTATCCAAGCATCAAATTCAAGTTTGAATCGATATCTAAAGGAACCGAAAGTGCTCAGGCGTTAAGCCTGTTAAGGTTTATCGGTTACAGTTCCACTCAGCATACCGAGGCAAATTTAAAGCGTCGAGCCAGAAGAAGTTTTTTACCCCTCCTGTGGAGGGCTGGAAGGTGCAACGAATTCATCAAGGTCGATTCCGTCGGCGATCCGAGTGGCAGCTGCAAGGAAAGTTTCCATAATGGACCCGAAGTCGTGTTTCTTGGTGTTGGCCACCCGAAGAGCCGCCAGCTTCTCTTCTCGCGCATCTTTACAGTGGACTCGGGCCAGACACAGAGCAACATCTGCACCACACCGAGCCGAGGACTTCTTCCATTCCTGCACTCGACCAGGGATCGTGTTCAAGCGGGCCATCAGCGACTCAAGGTCATTCTGAAGTGTCTCCTCAGGCCAGAGCGTCGAGTCGATGCGAGATGTGGCGGCCTTCAGCCTTGCGAGATAGTCCACGACAGCTGCAACACGGGACTCCAGTCGGAAAACTTCCATGGCAACTTCGTCGTTCACCGGAGAATTGACGGGGTCGAGGTTTGGCTCCAGCCGGCTAGTTTCTTCTTCAAAGTTTTGACAAAATTCTGCAAGGGTGATCACTAAGTCAAAAGGATGGTTGAATGGAAAAACCACAATTGGAAATGTTTGCCAAGCATAAAGGTTTACCTTCAAGCATAAGAAACAGCCTCTTGGCAAGACCACTCAGGAAGGCCTCCAGATCGTTTTTCTTCCCAGTCAACTTATTGACTTGGTCGGTCAGGGCAGCTTTATCAGTTTTTAGTCGACTGACCTCCTTGTTGGCGATCCCAAGAGCAGCTTTCAGATTGGTATTGTCTTGTTCAAGCTTGGTGACTGAAGCTAACTTCTCGTCAGCAAGCTTGATCTTCTCATCCAGTTCAAGGTCTTTCTTCTGTTGGGCCTCCCTTACCTTACCTGCAAGTTACAGCAAGATCAGATTTTGAAACAAGCAAGGGGAAAAGCAGTCGTCAGGGTCTCACCAAACATACCTTCGGTATCCTCCTTTGCCTTCGTCAGCTTCTCCTGAACCAGCTTCAAGCTCAGCTCGAGTTGAGTGTGCTTGTGTTCCAGCTCAGAGTAGCGAGCCACAAGATCACAAGAGTTCTGCGAAGAACCAATCGACTAAATGTCAAATATAATTCACTTCCGAGTGAAAAAGGAAAAAACACACGTTTCTAAGACTACAGCCGAATACAAGCATTCGACCGTAGTCTCGGGGACTACACCCAGTGGGTGCACTCAGCGTGCCCCCACTAATTCTGTTGAAGACAAAGTCGACCAGTCGACCTAAAAAAACGAGATGTATTCTTTAAGACTGTGATCAACTGCAAGCAGTCGACCACAGTCTCGGGGACTACACCCAGTGGGTGCACTCAGCGTGCCCCCACCGGTTCGTGAAATCCAGTCGACATAGTCGACTGACAGAAAGATTGACATCATAAAGCCTAAGGCCGACTGCCAGCAGTCGACCTTAGCCTTGGGGACTACACCCAGCGGGTGCACTCAGCGTGCCCCCGCTAATACGGAGTTTAATCGACAACACCCAGTGGGTGACTACTATAAATTCCGGAAAGGAAAAGTTTTTGGCAGCATGTCCAACAGAATAAACTATGGTCGACTGACCTGGACATTGCTCTAGAGGGCAGAACTGGCGTCATAAGCTGCCTGGCTCGCGTCCCGGATGGTCTTCAACTGCTCCATCATGATTCCCGCCTGGCGTATGGCTTCCTTCGCCGCGCCAGCTTGGTCCTCTGGGACGTGGTGCGTCCTGAAGAGGGAGGGCTGCGGAGCACTCGTCAATGGATCTGCGAAGGACACTGTGTGTCGAGTGGTGTTCTCTTCCTCCGCAATCAGAATCTCAGGCGCCGTCACATCCTGGGGCACCTTACTGGCGGACGCTTTCCTACTCCTCCTGCGCTTCAGTGGTTCTTCATCCTCATCATCATCAGGGAGATTGATAACAGTATTGGGTGGAGCTACGGAGAAGAATCAGGATCAGAGATCGCGAGTCAGTCGACTAAGAACGGCGTTAAGAGTATAGTACCTGGGTTCGAAGTTGCTGCGTCCTCCATCTCGTGGTCATCAGCCCGGGCTGAGGTTTCAGAAGTAGCAGCACTGCAACTCCAAAGGATCAGTCGACTAACTTCAGCGTCGACCAGAGACAAAGTTCACACAAAATAAGAAGACTTAAGCAGCACGATTACCCTGATATGGTGGGGATGGACACCTTCATCTTCGGCAGGAGCTTGATCGGCTTCGACGAGGCCGCCCTGGGCTGCTTCGGCGCCTTTTCAGTCGGCACCGGAGAGGTGGTCCGAGGGCGCTTGGTCGACTGAACAACGGTCGCAACCCCCTTGCCACGTTCAGACGAAGGGTCGTGGACAAGCTTCGACCGCCTTTCTGAGCGCGGTGGTACGACCTCCTCCTCCTCTTCTTCCTCGTCCTCAACGTCATCGTCATCGCCGTCGTCATCATCATCGTCGTCGTCATCCTCTGCAACGTCCGAGTCCCATTCCTCCTCTTCCTGGCTCTCGCCCCCGCTCGCCTCACCCTCCTCAGTCGGAGCTTGTGCCCCATTGGGCATCGAGTACAGCTCGGTGAGAGCCTAGCAGATATCAAGACAGGGATCAGTCGACCAGTCGGCAGGATAAACGGAAATGAATGCGACAACAACACAGTGGAGAGCAGAGCAAGTGTACCTTGTTTGGATCGCTGTTGTGGTCGAGTGGAGGAATCCTTCTGGCTCCGTGCGGGTTATCCTTATTCCCGGTAACGGCTACCATCCATCTTTCCAGAGTGACATCGTCGACTGCTTCTGGATGGACTCTAGTCTCGTCTTCAGTCCCACAGTACAACCACATGCAGTGGCTCCGGAATTGTAGAGGCTGGATGCGACGCCTAAGGAAGACCTCCAGGAGATCCATGCCCGTCACTCCCTCTCGAACCAGCTGCACCACGCGCTCCATCAACATCTTCACGTCAGCTTTCTCCTCCGGAATCAACTTCAGAGAGGAAGGCTTGTTCACTCGGTCCATGGTAAACTGTGGGAGTCCACTCGACTGCCCCGGCGTCGACTGGTCCTGGCAGTAGAACCAGGTCGACTGCCAGCCTCTGACTGACTCGGGAAAGGTCATGGGCGGGAAGGTGCTCTTATTCCTCACCTGGATGCCCAGACCCCCACACATTTGGACGACTCGGGTCCTTTCATCACCTGGGCTCGCCTTCTTCACGGTCTGAGAGCGACACGTGAATATATGCTTGAACAAACCCCAGTGCGGTCGGCAGCCCAGGAAACCCTCACACATGGACACGAACGCGGCAAGATAGGCAATGGAGTTTGGGGTAAAGTGGTGGAGCTGCGCTCCAAAGAAATTCAAGAAGCCACGGAAGAAAATACTCGGTGGCAAGGAAAATCCACGATCAACATGGGTGGCCAAGAGCACGCACTCACCCTCTTCTGGCTGGGGCTGCCATTCCTTCCCCGGAAGCCTCGCAGCTCCATGAGGGATCAAGCCCTTGTTGGCCATGTCGAGGAGGTCTTTCTCTGTGATGGTCGACTGGATCCAGTCTCCTTGGACCCAGCCTTTCGGCAGGCGGGATCTGGACGAGGACCCTCCGCGGCTGGTAGATCTCCCCTTTGCCTTCTCCGACGCCGACACCTTCTTCGCACGCTCCAGCGCCGCCGTCTTCTCCTTGGCCATGGTTGCCGGCGAGATGCGCGAAGGGAAGTGGTGCGGGGGCAAGAGCGAGCACGCTGGGCGGGGAAGAAGGAAGCAGAGAGAGAGAGAGAGAATGCTGAGGCGCAGTACAGAAACCCTCGCCGGGCGCATTTATAAGGTCCCTTCCGAGTGGATGACAGGTGGGCCCGGTCAATCTAATCATATCAGGAACAGTTATACAGACGGGATACGTGGCGAAGAAAGCGGCGCGGAGATCGAGGCGTCTATGTCCCGTCCCATCCGAACACCGCGGTCCGCTCCGCTTTGCGCGCGTCCCCAAATTTCGCATCCCGCGGAATCCGCGAACAGCAGATCAGTCTGTCAGACACGGGGTTTCCCGCGATCCGTCGCTCGGAGATCGTCGAAGCCCGAAAGATCACTCGATGAAAGAAGAGAATGGATCGAGTCGACCGAAGACAAGTTGCTCACTATCGACGAAGAAATTCTTGGGCCCAGAACAACGCACGACCAGTGTGCAAAGGTTAATCGGAAACGACATCAACTCCTTCGTCACTCGAAGCCTCAATCCATTCGGGGGCTAATGATGGGGACATGTACCTAGGGTAGGGTCATGGACCTGATCTAAGTACCTTACCCAAGGACACCCTTAGAAGAGGTCGCCTTCCAGTCGACCAACGAAGGACTCACTCGACTGACTGAAGGACTCGACCACAAAGATTCACTCGACCACCAGGAGGTCAAGAGGCACTCTGCACTGCAACGGCCTGTAATTAAGTAGGCTTTATGATAGTAAAGACACTTTATGTGGGGCGTTACCAGTAACGCCCCAGACTTAACTCACCTTAAACCCTCTCCTACGTGGGCTGGCTGGGGTCCTGGCGCACTCTATATAAGCCACCCCCCTCCACAGGCAGAAGGGTTCGGCATCTTGTAACTCATATACTCATAATCCACTCGACCGCCTCCGGGCTCCGAGACGTAGGGCTATTACTTCTTCCGAGAAGGGCCTGAACTCGTACATCCCTTGTGTTTACAACCTCTCCATAGCTAGGACCTTGCCTCTCCATACCTACCCCCCACTCTACTGTCAGGCTTAGATCCACGACAGCGGCATCAGATACACTCCGGGGAAGATCTGCAAATGCCCCTGGAGAGCTCCGAATTCGGGTAAGTATCAAGTAACTCACGTTTATTTTTTTACTTTGCATAAAGAATGCCTTACCCGCCGCTATTTTCTTCACCTCATCCAACTCCTGGAGGGTCTTCTGGGATTCGGCCTTGGCAGACTTGGCATTTTCAATAGCTGCCGCGAGCTCAGACGCTCGCGTCTTCGAGTCAAGCTCCAAAATCTCATGTTTCTTCATGAGAACCTGGAGCTCTTTCCGCACCTTGCCAACCTCGGCCTCATACCTCTCCCGCTTGGTGCGCTCCACGGCCGCACTCTTCTTGGCCTCGAGCAGTGCTTGCTTAAGGGTCGCCACCTCAGATGTGGCCCCTACAATAGCCATGTTAATCCTTTCATTTCTTGCAATTGCACCTTTTTTATATACATATTCAACCAAGTATTTCTTACCTTCCTTCTCCTCGAGCTGCTTCTTGGCACGCCCGAGCTCTTGCTCGGACTTCTTGAGGCTCTGCTTCAGCGTGTCCACTTCCACAGTGAGTACGGCGGACGCCAGCAGAGAAGCCTGCACACGCATATTGACTCCTTTTGTTAGACTCCTGCGAATTTTTTGATCCTCTATTCGGCTTTTCTTCCCAAACACCCAACAGAGCATCAGGGGCTACTATCTATGCGGTAATATTATTTACACATTATTTACTTACCTCAAAGCCTGTCAAAAGGCTAGTACAAGCTTCAGTCAGTCCGCTCTTGGCAGACTGAACCTTCTAGACCACCGCACTCATAATAGCGCGGTGCTCCTCGTCGATGGAGCCGCCTTGGAGCGCCTCCAACATATTGTCCGGTGCCTCCGGGTGGACGGGGGTCGCCGGCACGGGGGACTTGCTCCTCTTGGAAGGAGGTCCCCCGCCGGACTCCGGAACCCATGAAGGTTCCGGAGCGGTGTCCGGCCTAGAGCCAGACTTGGAGCCCTGGGGGGTTTCATCCCCTTCACTCCTGGAGTCCGGGAGGTCGCCTTGCGGTGCCTCCGGGACCACCTCCTCCCTGTTTGGAACCTATTGGGACAACACCTCGGTGTCATCCATAGGGCGGGGGGAGGAAGCCGCCGAAAGCGAGTTCACATCCGATGAGTCCAGTGAGCCGCTCGATGACGCGTCGAGTCGGTCTTTGGGTGGGCTGCATAAGCATATTCGACATAAGGGAAAGATGTGCAATAAACGAATACTATGAATTACTCCGGTATCCGGATACTTACGATTTTGCCAGGGGCTTGGCCCTGGGCTGCCACTCCTCATCGTCGTCGTCGGCGTTGTTGGAGTAGTCCGGAGGAAGGGTTTTCCCCTTCTTGGACCCTCCGACCTCCTTAGAGAGGGCGGCCTTCCTTTTCTTCTCTCCTCCCGCTGGAGGGGGAGAGGTCTCTTCTTCTTCCTCCTCGTCTTCATGAGAGGAAGGCGCTTCCGGACCGTCGGATGACGAATCCGACACCTCCTGGTGCCGGGCACTCTTTCGAGTCCCCGTGGCCCTTTTCGTGGCCTTCTTCTCCGGCACCACATAGGGCGCCGGAACCAGCAACTTCGTCAAGCGAGCGTCCGCTGGGCCTTCGGGCAAGGGAGCCGGACAGTTGATCTGTCCGGACGTCACCTCCCAATCCTATCAAAGATAAGGGAACTTAGATCTCGCATAGAGTCAAACTATGAGAAACTGATACCATGTACAAGGACAAAGACAGCTTACCGCATGAGCGTGATGCTGAGTACTGAATCTGTGATCCTCGGCAGCGGATGCGGATGCGGGAGCCTTGGCGCCCTTGAAAAGCATCCTCCAGGCATCTTCGTACGTCGTGTCGAAGAGCCTGTTTAGAGTACGATGCTGCGCCGGGTCGAACTCCCACAGGTTGAAGGCCCGTCATTGACACAAGAGGATCAGGCGGATGAGCATAACTTGGACTACATTGACAAGCTTGAGCTTCTTGTCCACCAGGGTTTGGATGCATGTTTGGAGTCCGGTCAGCTCTCCTTTTTTACCCCAAGACAGGCATGTGTCCTTCCAGGAGGTGAGCCGCGTAGGGGGCCGGATCAAAACTCAGGGGGTGCGACCCATTCGGCGTTGCGCGGCTCGGTGACGTAAAACCACCATGATTGCCACCCCTTCAGGGTCTCCACGAAGGATCCCTCGAGCCACAGGACGTTGGCCATCTTGCCAACCATGGCACCGCCGCACTCCGCCTGGCTACCACGCACCACCTTTGGCTTGACGTTGAAAGTCTTAAGCCATAGGCCGAAATGGGTGCGGATGCGGAGGAACGCCTCGCACACGACAATAAACGCCGAGATGTTGAGGACGAAGTTCGGGGCCAGATCATGGAAATCCAAGCCGTAGTAGAACATGAGCCCCCGGACAAATGGATGTAGAGGGAAGCCCAGTCCGCGGAGGAAATGGGGGAGGAATACCACCCTCTCATGGGGCCTAGAAGCGGGGATGAGCTGCCCCTTTTCGGGAAGCCGGTGCGCGATGTCGCTAGCTAGATATCCGGCCTTCCTCAGCTTTTTGATGTGTCCCTCCGTGACGGAGGAGACCATCCACTTGCCTCCCGCTCCGGACATGACTGGAGAAGGTTGAGGTGGTAGTGCGGACTTGGGCGCTGGATCTCGAGTGCGCAAGAATGGATAGGCAAAGGAGGAATAAGGCGTGGGTGAAAAGGTGGATCCTTATCCCCTTATATGGGTGGACGCAACTACATGTCCCCACCAGCCTGGTAAAACTCGCTTATCTCCAAGCGCCGTAATCAAAGGCGCGGTTGGGTTACCCACGCCTGTATTGATGAGAATCCCGGAATGAGGGGACACGATCTCTGCTTTGACAAGACGTGCCAAGGAAACCGCCTCGCGTAACGCGCTGAGGTGGGATACTGAAAAGACTCGGATAAAGGCTTGGCCGTGGTGTGTCACGCTACGGAATACGTCAGCAGATTAGATTTGTGTAAATATTATTCTCTCTATGGCAATATGTGGAAACTTATTTTGCAGAGCCGGACACTATCTTTGTGTTCAAAATCTTCTATGAAGTACTTGGAGGAGGAATCCACCTTGCAATGCCGAAGACAAACTGTGTGCCGGACTCGTCATCATTGAAGCCTGGTTCAGGGGCTACTGAGGGAGTCCTGGATTAGGGGGTGTTCGGATAGCCGAACTATACCTTCAGCCGGACTCCTGGACTATGAAGATGCAATATTGAAGACTCCGTCCCATGTCCGGAAGGGACTTTCCTTGGCGTGGAAGGCAAGCTTGGCGATGCGGATGTTCAGATCTCCTACCATTGTAGACGACTCTATGTAACCCTAACCCTCTCCGGTGTCTATATAAACCAGGGGGTTTTAGTCCATAGGACAACATACACATCAACAATCATACCATAGGCTAGCTTCTAGGGTTTAGCCTCTCTGATCTCATGGTAGATCTACTCTTGTACTACCCATATCATCAATATTAATCAAGCAGTACGTAGGGTTTTACCTCCATCGAGAGGGCCCGAACCTGGGTAAAACGTTGTGTCCCTTGCCTCCTATTACCATCCGGCCTAGACGCACAGTTCGGGACCCCCTACCCGAGATCCGCCGGTTTTGACACCGACAGTGATGATGAAGCTACCGGCACAGGGCTTCGCCTAAGCACTACGACGATATGACCGAGGTGGATTATGGTGGAGGGGGGCACCACACATGGTAAGAGATCAATGATCAACTTGTGTGTCTATGGGGTGCCCCCTCCCCCGTATATAAAGGAGTGGAGGAGGGGAGGGCTGGCCCTCTCTATGGCACCCCCCAAGGGGGATTCCTACTCCTAGTAGGAGAAGGTTTCCCCCCTTCCCTGGTTGGAGTAGGAGAAGAAGGAAGGGGAAGAGGGAGAGAAGGAAAGAGGGGGGCGCCGCCCCCTCCCTAGTCCAATTCGAACCAGCCCATGGGGGGGCGTGCAACCACCCCTTGAGGCCCTTTTCTCCTTCCCCGTACGGCCCATTAAGTCCCATTACTTCCCCGGCGAATTCTCATAACTCTCCGGTACTCCAAAAAATACCCGAATCACTCGGCACCTTTCCGATGTCCGAATATAGCCTTCCAATATATCGATGTTTACGTCTCGACCATTTTGAGACTCCTCGTCATGTCTGTGATCTCATCCGGGACACCGAACAACATTCGGTACATCAAATCACATAACTCATAATACAAATCATCATCGAACGTTTAAGCGTGCTGATACGTCTCCAACGTATCTATAATTTTTGATTGTTCTATGCTATTATATTATCAACCTTGAATGTTTTATATGTATATGCTATTTTATATGATTTTTGGGACTAACCTATTAACCTAGAGCCTAGTGCCAGTGCCAGTTTCTGTTTTTTTCCTTGTTTTAGAGTATCGCAGAAAAGGAAAATCAAACGGAGTCCAATGTTGTTAGTACGAATTCCTTGAAGATATGCAAAGCCAGAAGCTTGGGGAAGCTATGTTTGATGAAGATGATATTTTTTGTCCCCCATGTTTTGATGAGCAAATTTATTATGATGAAAGCATGCCTCCTGTTTATGATGATTATATTGATGAAAGTGGATTTGGAGAGGTCATGACTTTATTTTGTGATGAATCCACTATTTCGGAAGAGGTTCCAATTGATTATGAGAACTAAGTTGCTATCTATGATGATTATTGTGATGACTTGTATGCTATAAAGAATAATGATATCCATGAAACTTGTCATCATGATTTTAGTTTTCAATTAGATTATGCCTCACATGATAATTATTTTGTTGAGTTTGCTCCCACTATTATTCATGAGAAGAATTTTGCTTGTGTGGAGAGTAATAAAATTTCTATGCTTGTAGATCATGAAAAGAATGCTTTAGGTGCTGGTTATATTGTTGAATTCATTCATGATGCTACTGAAAATTATTATGAGGGAGGAATGTATGCTTGTAGGAATTGCAATAATATCAAGTTTCCTCTCTATGTGCTTAAAGTTTTGAAGTTATGCTTGTTTTACCTTCCTATGCTAGTTGACTATTGTTCCCACAAGTTGTTTGCTCACAAAATACCTATGAATAGGAAGTGGGTTAGACTTAAATGTGCCAGTCATATTCTTCATGATGCTCTCTTTATGTTTCAATTCTTATCCTTTATGTGAGCATCATTGAAATCATCATGCCTAGCTAGGGGCGTTAAACGTTAGCGCTTGTTGGGAGGCAACCCAATTTTATTTTTATTCCTTGATTTTTGTTCCTGTTTATTAATAAATAATTTATCTAGCCTCTGTGTTTGGTTGTGTTTTTTTGTTTAATTAGTGTTTGTGCCAAGTAGAACCGTTGGGAAGACTTGGGGAAAGTCTTTTTGATCTTGCTGTAAAAAACAGAAACTTTAGCGCTCACGAGAACTTCTGCCATTTTTTATTGAAGAGTGCTATTTAGTTAATTATTTTTGAATATGATTAACATATAAATTCCTCACGTCCAGAAATTTATTTTAGAATTTTTGGGGTTCCAGAAGTATATGTTTGATCCAGATTACTGCAGACTGTTCTGTTTTTGACAGATTCTGTTTTCTATGTGTTGTTTGCTTATTTTGATGAATCTATGAGTAGTATCAGAGGGTATAAACTATAGAGAAGTTGTAATACAGTATATATTACACCAATATGAATTTAGAATGAGTTCACAACATTACCTAAGTGGTGATTTATTTTCTTATATTAATGGAGCTTCGAGTTTTCTGTTAAGTTTTGTGTTGTGAAGTTTTCAAGTTTTGAGTAAAGATTCGATGGACTATGGAATAAGGAGTGGCAAGAGCCTAAGATTGGGGATGCCCAAGGCACCCCAAGGTAATATTCAAGGACAACCAAAAGCCTAAGCTTGGGGATGCCCCGGAAGGCATCCCCTCTTTCGTCCCCATTCATCGGTAACTTTACTTGGAGCTATATTTTTATTTACAACATGATATGTGTTTTGCTGGGAGCGTCATTTTATTTTATTTTGTTTTTCTTTCTGTTTGAATAAAATACCAAGATCTGAAATTATTAAATGTTAGAGAGTCTTCACATAGTTGCATGATTATTCGACTACTCATTGATCTTCACTTATATCTTTCGAAGTAGTTTGTCATTTGCTCTAGTGCTTCACTTATATCCTTTCAGAGCACGATAGTTGTTTATTTTGAAGAAATAGATGAACTCTTGTGCTTCACTTATATTATTTTGAGAGTCTTTAAAACAGCATGGTAGTTTGCTTTGGTTATGAAACTAGCCCTAATATGATGGGCATCCAAGAGGGATATAATAAAAACTTTCATATGAAGTGTGCATTGAATACTAAGAGAAGTTTGATACTTGATAATTGTTTTGAGATATGGAGATGGTGATATTAGAGTCATGCTAGTTGAGTAGTTGTGAATTTGAGAAATACTTGTGTTGAAGTTTGTGATTCCCGTAGCATGCACGTATGGTGAACCGTTATGTGACGAAGTCGGAGCATGATTTATTTATTGATTGTCTTCCTTATGAGTGGCGGTCGGGGACGAGCGATGGTATTTTCCTACCAATCTATACCCCTAGGAGCATGCACGTAGTACTTTGTTTCGATAACTAATAGATTTTTGCAATAAGTATGTGAGTTCTTTATGACTAATGTTGAGTCCATGGATTATACGCACTCTCACCCTTCCACCATTGCTAGCCTCTCTAGTACCGCGCAACTTTCGCCGCTACCATAAACCCACCATATGTCTTCCTCAAAACAGCCACCATACTTACCTACTATGGCATTTCCATAGCCATTCCAAGATACATTGCCATGCAACTTACCACCGTTCCATTTATTATGATACGTTTCATCATTGTCATATTTCTTTGTATGATCATGTAGTTGACATTGTATTTGCGGCAAAGCCACCGTTCATAATTCTTTCATACATGTCACTCTTGAGTCATTGCACATCCTGGTACACCGCCGGAGGCATTCATATAGAGTCATACTTTGTTCTAGAGCATTAATAGAGCATCCCCCAAAGGAAAAATAAAAAAAGGAAGGCCCAAAAGAAGAGAAAATAAAAAGGGGCAATGCTACTATCCTTTTTCCACACTTGTGCTTCAAAGTAGCACCATGATCTTCATGATAGAGAGTCTCCTATGACAGCACTTTCATATACTAGTGGGAATTTTTTCATTATAGAACTTGGCTTGTATATTCCAATGATGGGCTTCCTCAAAATGCCCTAGGTCTTCGTGAGCAAGCGAGTTGGATGCACACCCACTTAGTTCCTTTTGTTGAGCTTTCATATACTTATAGCTCTAGTGCATCCGTTGCATGGCAATCCCTACTCACTCACACTGATATCTATTGATGGGCATCTCCATAGCCTGTTGATACGCCTAGTTGATGTGAGACTATCTTCTCCTTTTTGTCTTCTCCACAACCACCATTCTATTCCACATATAGTGCTATGTCCATGGCTCACGCCCATGTATTGCGTGAAGATTGAAAAAGTTTGAGAACATCAAAAGTATGAAACAATTGCTTGGCTTGTCATCGGGATTGTGCATGATTTAAATATTTTGTGTGGTGAAGATGGAGCATAGCCAGACTATATGATTTTGTAGGGATAACTTTCTGTGGCCATGTTACTTTGAGAAGACAAGATTGCTTAGTTAGTATGCTTGAAGTATTATTATTTTTATGTCAATATTAAACTTTTGTCTTGAATCTTATGGATCTGAACACTCATGTCAAAATGAAGAGAATTACTTAGAGAAATATGTTAGGTAGCATTCCACATCAAAAATTCTATTTTTATCATTTACCTACTCGAGGAAGAGCAGGAATTAAGCTTGGGGATGCTGATACATCTCCAACGTATCTATAATTCTTGATTGTTCCATGCTATTATATTATCAACCTTGGATGTTTTATATGCTATTTTATATGATTTTTGGGACTAACCTATTAACCTAGAGCCCAGTGCTAGTTTCTGTTTTTTCCTTGTTTAAGAGTATCGCAGAAAAGGAAAATCAAACGAAGTCCAATTGACCTGAAACTTCACGGAACTAATTTTTGGACCAGAAGAAGCCCACGGAGTATTGGAGATGGACCAGGAGAGTCCCGGGCTGCCCATGAGGGTGGGGGCGCGCCCAGGGGGGTGGGCGCGCCCCCTGCCTCGTGGACAGCTCGGAGATCCACCGACGTACTTCTTCCTCCTATATATACCCATATACCCTAAAAACTTCGGGGAGCAGAATAGATCAGGAGTTCCGCCGCCAGAAGCCTCCGTAGCCACCGAAAACCAATCTAGACCCGTTCTGGCACCCTGCCGGAGGGGGGAATCCCTCTCTGGTGGCCATCTTCATCATCCCGGCGCTCTCCATGACGAGGAGGGAGTAGTCCACCCTCGGGACTGAGGGTATGTACCGGTAGCTATGTGTTTGATCTCTCTCTCTCTCTCGTGTTCTAGAGGTGGTACGATCTTGATGTATCGTGAGCTTTGCTATTCTAGTTGGATCTTATGATGTTTCTCCCCCTCTACTCTCTTGTAATGGATTGAGTTTTCCCTTTGAAGTTATCTTATCGGATTGAGTCTTTAAGGATTTGAGAACACTTGATGTATGTCTTGCGTGGGATACCCATGGTGACAATGGGGTATTCTATTGATCCACTTTATGTATGTTTTGGTGATCAACTTGCAGGTTCCGCCCATGAACCTATGCATAGGGGTTGGCACACATTTTTGTCTTGACTCTCTGGTAGAATCTTTGGGGCACTCTTTGAAGTACTTTGTGTTGGTTTGAATAGATGAATCTGAGATTGTGAGATGCATATCGTATAATCATACCCACAGATACTTGAGGTGACATTGGAGTATCTAGGTGACATTAGGGTTTTGGTTGATTTGTGTCTTAAGGTGTTATTCTAGTATGAACTCTATGATAGATTGAACGGAAAGAATAGCTTCGTGTTATTTTACTACGGAATCTTGAATAGATCGATCAGAAAGGATAACTTTGAGGTGGTTTCGTACCCTACCATAATCTCTTCGTTTGTTCTCCAGTATTAGTGACTTTGGAGTGACTCTTTGTTGCATGTTGAGGGATAGTTATATGATCCAATTATGTTATTATTGTTGAGAGAACTTGCACTAGTGAAAGTATGAACCCTAGGCCTTGTTTCAACGCATTGCAATACTGTTTGTGCTCACTTTTATCATTAGTTACCTTGCTGTTTTTATATTTTCAGATTACAAATACCCATATCTATCATCCATATACCACTTGTGTCACCATCTCTTCACCGAACTAGTGCACCTATACAATTTACCATTGTATTGGGTGTGTTGGGGACACAAGAGACTCTTTGTTATTTAGTGGCGGGGTTGCTTGAGAGAGACCATCTTCATCCTACACCTCCTACGGATTGATAAACCTTAGGTCATCCACTTGAAGGAAATTTTCAACTGTCCTACAAACCTCTGCACTTGGAGGCCCAACAATGTCTACAAGAAGAAGGTTGTGTAGTAGACATGACGGGTGGACCCTACGGGTTCGAGAACTATGTAGACATGACCGAGACACATCTCCGATCAATAACCACTAGCGGAACCTGGGTGCTCATGTTGGCTCCTACATATTCTACGAAGATCTTTATCGGTCAAACCGCACAACAACATACGTTGTTCCCTTTGTCATCGGTATGTTACTTGCCCGAGATTCGATCGTTGGTATCACCATACCTAGTTCAATCTCGTTACCGGAAAGTCTCTTTACTCGTTCCATAATGCATCATCCCTCAACTAACTCATTAGTCACATTTCTTGCAAGGCTTATAGTGATGTGCATTAGCGAGAGGGCCCGGAGATACCTCTCCGACAATAGGAGTGACAAATCCTAATATCGATCTATGCCAACTCAACAAACACCATCGGAGACACCTGTAGAGCATCTTTATAATCACCCAGTTACGTGGTGACGTTTGATAGCACACTAAGTGTTCCTCCGGTATTCGGGAGTTGCATAATCTCATAGTCATAGGAACATGTATAAGTCATGAAGAAAGAAATAGTAATAAACTAAACAATCATTATGCTAAGCTAACAGATGGGTCTTGTCGATCACATCATTCTCTAATGATGTGATCTCGTTCATCAAATGACAACACATGTCCATCGCTAGGAAACTTAACCATCTTTGATTAACAAGCTAGTCAAGTAGAGGCATACTAGGGACACTCTGTTTGTCTATGTATTCACACATGTACTAAGTTTCCGGTTAATACAATTCTAGCATGAATAATAAACATTTATCATGATATAAGGAAATACAAGTAGCAACTTCATTATTACCTGTAGGGCATATTTCCTTCAGTCTCCCACTTGCACTAGAGTCAATTATCTAGTTCACATCGTCATGTGACTTAACACCAATAGTTCACATCTTTATGTGATTAGTTCACATCTCCATGTGACTAAAACCCAAAGGGTTTACTAGAGTCAATAATGTGGTTCACATCGCTATGTGATTAACACCCAAAGAGTGATCATGTTTTGCTTGTGAGAGAAATTTAGTCAATGGGTCTGCCACATTCAAAGCCGTATGTATTTTGCAAATTTTCTATGTCTACAATGCTTTGCACGGAGCTACTCTAGCTAATTGCTCCCACTTTCAATATGTATCTAGATCGAGACTTAGAGTCATCCAGATCAGTGTTAAAGCTTTGCATCGACGTAACTCTTTACGACGAACTCTTTTTCACCTCCATAACCGAGAAACATTTACTTATTCCACTAAGGATATTTTTGACCGTTGTCTAGTGATTCACTCTTGGATCACTATTGTACCCTCTTGCCAAACTTATGGTGAGGTACATAATAGGTATGGTACACATCATAGCATATTTTATAGAACCTATGACCGAGGCATAGGGAATGTCTTTTCATTCTCTTTCTATTTTCTACCGTGGTCGGGTTTTGAGTCTTTACTCAACTTCACACCTTGCAACACAGGCAAGAACTCCTTCTTTGACTGTTCCATTTTGAACTACTTCAAAATCTTGTCAAGGTATGTACTCATTGAAAATATATCAAGCATCTTGATCTATCTCTATAGATCTTGATGCTCAATATGTAAGTAGCTTCACCGAGGTCTTTCTTTGAAAAACTCCTTTCAAACACTCCTTTATGCTTTCCAAAAAATTCTACATTATTTTCGATCAACAATATGTCATTCTCATATACTTATCAGAAATGTTGTAGTGCTCCCACTCACTTTCTTGTGAATACAGGCTTCACCGCAAGTCTGTATAAAACCATATGCTTTGATCACTTTATCAAAGCATATATTCCAACTCCGAGATGCTTGCACCAGTCCATAGATGGATCGCTGGAGCTTGCTCACTTTGATAGCACCTTTAGGATCAACAAAACCTTCTAGTTGCATCATATACCACTCTTCTTTAAGAAATCCATTAAGGAATGCAGTTTTGACATCCATTTGCCAGATTTCATAAAATGCGGCAACTGCTAATATGATTCAGATAGACTTTTAAGCATCGATACGAGTGGAAAATCTCATAGTAGTCAATACCTTGAACTTGTCAAAAACATTTTGCGACAATTCGAGCTTTTTAGATAGTAACACTACTATCAGCGTCCGTCTTCCTCTTGAAGATCCATTTATTCTCAATGGCTCACCGATCATCGGGCAAGTCAATCAAAGTCCATACTTTGTTCTCATACATGGATCCCATCTCAGATTTCATGGCCTCAAGCCATTTTGCTGAATCTAGGCTCAACATCGCTTCCTTATAGTTTGTAGGCTCGTCATGGTCTAGTAACATGACTTCCAGAACATGATTACCGCACCACTCTGGTGTGGACCGTACTCTGGTTGACCTACAAGGTTTGGTAGTAACTTATCTGAAGTTTCATGATCATCATCATTAGCTTTTTTTGACTATAAACAGTAGGGTAAAACCCCACTGCAACTTTTATTAAATAAAAAAGGGAAATAACACAATGTCTTAAGGGCTTGAGGTAAGCCCAGAAAAGAGAAAGAAAGAAAGAAAGTAGAGAAAGAAGAGAGAAAAAGAAGAACTAAAAAAGAAGAAGAAAAAAGAGAGAGAAACTATCAAAAAAATATACTACCCCTATAATCACAAGATGGACTCTAACCAAGCTGAAAATTGTGGCAGTAACTTATTCTTCATCCTGAATTTCAATAACTTGAGCTCTTCCAAATAGATGTGTTTCCAACCCTGAAAAGAGGGATTAATATGTTCAAAGATCTTGTTGTTTCTAGATATCCAAATAGCCCAAGAACCTAGTATAATAATCTCCATGAAGAAAGGAAGCTGCAGTTTGTCTTTAAAGTCTTGAAATGCTTCCAACACCGACAAGTTACTTGTTCTGGTTGGGCAAATTTAATCCCAACCTTGTGCAGCAAAAGGGCAACTCCAAAAAAGATGATGTAAAGTCTCCTCCTGATGACAATTTCAAACAGCACAGTTATAATCATCCAGCTCAAAGTTCTTTCTTCTTAGTAGATTCCTAGTATTAACTCTGTCATGCAATAGTTGCCAGAAGAAAATTTTGTGTTCAGGTTGACATGAGCTCTTCCACATAGAACTGAAATGAGGTGGAGTTATCTTATATCCAATTAACACCTTATAAGCTTTGATTGAGGAGTAAAATTCATTGCCCCATATGTAGCTCCATGTGTCCCTCAACTGCAAGTGCTCTGAGTTTCTCAAAGAGATGCAAATATTTTCCATTTCAAGGAATTCCTCATATGCTTGGGTGGTCAGTGGTAGGTGAAATAAATCCTGGAGATACTCAGTATGGATGACTTGATTGACAGTAATAGAGGTATTTCTGGCAAAAGTAATGAGGTGGTGAAATTTGTGTTTTATGACAAATTCATGCCAACAATCATCCCAAAACAGAGCACATTGACCATCTCCTACATTACATCTAGCAATTGCTTTGTATTGATCAATAAGAGCTAAATTTGACTTCCACCAGAAGGATCCCTCCCTGCTGTTGCCTGGCAGATTCCCAATACTGTAGTACGTCTCCCAAACAAGATTTACCCAGGGAATATCATGTCTATTGAAAAACTTATGAAGATTTTTCATGAGCAATGTCTTGTTGTGTGTGAAAATATCCATGACTCCTAAACCTCCTTGACTCTTGGGTCTGCAAACAGTTTTCCATGCCACAAGTGTCGGTCTACGATCCCCCAAATCAGGGCTTCTCCATAGGCAACGTCTCAAATATTTAATGATCTGATGCTTGATAGTAACAGGAACATCATCATTAGCTTCCTTACTAATTGGTGTAGGAATCACTGGAACTGATTTCTGTGATGAACTACTTTCCAATTCAAGAGAAGATATCATTACCTCATCAAGTTCTACTTCCCTCCCACTCGTTTCTTTCGAGAGAAACTCCTTCTCTAGAAAGGATCCATTCCTAGCAACAAAATATTTTGCCTTCGGATCTGTGATAGAAGGTGTACCCAACAGTTTCTTTTGGGTATCCTATGAAGACACATTTCTCTGATTTGGGTTCGAGCTTACCAGTTTGTAACTTTTTCACATAAGCATTGCAACCCCAAACTTTAAGAAATGACAACTTTGGTTTCTTGCCAAACCATAGTTCATATGGTGTCGTCTCAACGGATTTAGATGGTGCCCTATTTAACGTGAATGCAACTGTCTCTAATGCATAACCCCAAAACGATAGTGGTAAATCATAGATCGCAGCATATCCAATAAAGTACGATTACAACGTTCGGACATACCATTATGTTGTGGTGTTCCAGGTGGCGTGAGTTGTGAAACTATTCCACATTGTTTCAAATGAAGACCAAACTCGTAACTCAAATATGCGCCTCCATGATAAGATCGTAGAAACTTTATTTTCCTGTTATGATGATTTTCCACTTCACTCTGAAATTCTTTGAACTTTTCAAATGTTTCAGACTTATGTTACACTAAGTAGATATACCCATATCCTCTCAAATCATCTGTGAAGGTCATAAAACAACGATACCTGCCGTGAGCCTCAACACTTATCGGATCGCATACATCAGTATGTATTATTTCCAATAAGTCAGTTGCTTGCTCCATTGTTTCAGAGAATAGAGTCTTAGTCATCTTTCCCATGAGGCATGGTTCGCAAGCATCAAGTGATTCCAAAAGTCCATCAACATGGAGTTTCTTCATGTGCTTTACACCAATATGACCTAAATGGTAGTGCCACATATAAGTTGCACTATCATTAGTAACTTTGCATCTTTTGGCTTCAATATTATGAATATGTGTATCACTACGATCGAGATTCAATAAACCATTTATATTGAGTGTATGACCATAGAAGGTTTTATTCATGTAAATACAACAACAATTATTCTTTGACTTAAATGAATAACCGTATTGCAATAAACATGATCCAATCATATTTATGCTCAACGCAAACACCAAATAACATTTATTTTAGGTTCAACACTAATCCCGAAGGTAAAGGGAGTGTGCGATAGTGATCTTATCAACCTTGGAATCACTTCCAACTCTCATCGTCACATTGCCCTCAACTAGTCTTTGTTCATTTTGTAACTCGTGTTTCGAGTTACTAATCTTATCAATTGAATCGGTATCAAATACCTAGGGGTTACTATGAACACTAGTAAAGTACACATCAATAATCTGTATATCAAATATATCTTTGTTCACTTTGCCATCCTTCTTATCCACCAAGTATTTGGTGTAGTTCCACTTCCATTGACCATTTCCTTTGCAGTAGAAGCACTCAGTTTCAGGCCTAGGTCTAGCTTTGGGTTTCTTCACGGGAGCAACAACTTGCTTGCCGTTCTTCTTGAAGTTCCCTTTATTTCCCTTGCCCTTTTACTTGAAACTAGTGGTCTTGTCAACCATCATCACTTGATGCTTTTCTTGATTTCTACCTTCGCCGATTTCAGCATCGCGAAGAACTTGGGGAATCATTTTCATCATCCTTTGCATTTTATAGTTCATCACGAAGTTCCAGTAACTTGGTGATAGTGACTAGAGAACTCTGTCAATCACTATCTTATCTGGAGGATTACCTCCCACTTGATTCAAGCGATTGTAGTAGTTAGACATTCTGAGCACATGCTCACTAGTTGAGCTATTCTCCTCCATCTTGTAGGCAAAGTACTTGTCAGAGGTCTCATACCTCTCGACTCGGGCATGAGTTTGAAATACCAATTTTAGCTCTTGGAACATCTTATATGCTCCATGGCATTCAAAACATTTTTGAAGTCCCGGTTCTAAGCCGTAAAACATGGCACACTAAACTATCAAGTAGTCATCATACCGAGCTTGTCAAACGTTCGTAACGTCTACATCTGCTCCTACAATAAGTCTGTCACCTAGCGGTGCATCAAGGACATAATTCTTCTGTGCAGCAATGATGATAATCCTCATATCACGAACAAAGTCCGCATAATTGCTACTATCATCTTTCAACTTCTTTTTCTCTAAGAACATATCAAAATTAAACGGAAAGCTACATCGCAAGCTATTGATCTACAACATACATATGCAATTACTATCAGGACTAAGTTCATGATAAATTAAAGTTCAATTAATCATATTACTTAAGAACTCCCACTTAGATAGACATCCCTCTAATCATCTAAGTGATCACGTGGTCCATATCAACTAAACCATGTCCGATCATCACGTGAGATGGAGTAGTTTTCAATGGTGAACATCTCTATGTTGATCATATCTTCTATATGATTCATGCTCGACCTTTCGGTCTCTAGTGTTCCGAGGCCATATCTGCATATGCTAGGCTCGTCAAGTTTAACCCGAGTATTCTACGTGTGCAAAACTGGCTTGCACCCGTTGTATGTGAACGTAGAGCTTATCACACCCGATCATCACGTGGTGTCTCAGCACGAAGAACTGTCGCAATGGTGCATACCCAGGGAGAACACTTATACCTTGAAATTTAGTGAGGGATCATCTTATAATGCTACCATCATACTAAGCAAAATAAGATGCATAAAAGATAAACATCACATGCAATCAAAATATGTGACATGATATGGCCATCATCATCTTGTGCCTTTGATCTTCATCTCCAAAGTACCGTCATGATCTCTATAGTCACCGGCACAACACCATGATCTCCATCATCTTGATCTTTATCAATGTGTCGTTACATGGTCGTCTCGCCAACTATTGCTTTTGCAACTATTGCTATCGCATAGCGATAAAGTAAAGCAATTATATGGCGCTTGCATCTTATGCAATAAAGAGACAACCATAAGGCTTCTACCAGTTGCTGATAACTTTAACAAAACATGATCATCTCATACAACAATTTATATCTCATCACGTCTTGCCCATATCACATCATAACATGCCCTGCAAAAACAAGTTAGATGTCCTCTACTTTGTTGTTGCAAGTTTTACATGGCTGCTACGGGCTTCTAGCAAGAACCGTTCTTACCTACGCATCAAAACCACAACGTAGTATAGTGATTGCTTTTTGATCTTCAGAAAGAACCCTGTTCATTGAAACCGATTCAACTAAAGTTGGACAAACAGACACCCACTAGCCACCTGTGTGCGAAGCACGTCGGTAGTACAAGTCTCGCATAGAGCGTAAGCGTAATGTCGGTCTGAGCCCCTTCATCCAACAATACCGCTGAATCAAGAATCAACTAGTGACGGCAAGCAATATGTATATACACAACTCCTTTGGGTTCTACTCGTGCATATAACATCTACGCATAGACCTGGCTCTGATACCACTGTTGGGGAAGGCACTACTTTCAAAAAATTTCCTACGCACACGCAAGATCTATCATGGTGATGCATAGCAATGAGAGGGAAGAGTGTTGTCCACGTACCCTCGTAGACCGTAAGTGGAAGCATTATGACAACGCGGTTGATGTAGTCGTACATCTTCATGATCTGACCGATCCTAGTACCGAAAGTATGGCACCTCCGCGATCTGCACACGTTCAGCTCGGTGACATCCCACGAACTCTTGATCCAGCTGAGTGTCGAGGGAGAGCTTCGTCAGCACGACGGCATGGTGATGGTGATGATGAATCTACCGGCGCAGGGCTTCGCCTAAGCACTACGGCGATATGACTGAGGTGGATTATGGTGGAGGGGGGCACCGCACACGGCTAAGAGATCAATGATCAACTTGTGTGTCTATGGGGTGCCCCCTCCCCTGTATATAAAGGAGTGGAGGAGGGGAGGGCCGGCCCTCTCTATGGCGCGCCCCAAGGGGGATTCCTACTCCTAGTAGGAGTAGGTTCCCCCCTTCCCTAGTTGGAGTAGGAGAAGAAGGAAGGGGAGGAGGGAGAGAAGGAAAGAGGGGGGCGCCACCCCCTCCCTAGTCCAATTTGGACCAGCCCATGGGGGGGGCACAGCCACTCCTTGAGACCCCTCTCTCCTTTCCCGTATGGCCCATTAAGGCCCATCACTTCCCCGGCGAATTCCCGTAACTCTCCGGTACTCCGAAAAATACCCGAATTGCTCGGGACCTTTCTGATGTCCGAATATAGCCTTCCAATATATTGATCTTTACGTCTCGACCAGTCCAAGACTCCACGTCATGTCCGTGATCTCATCTGGGACTCTGAACAACCTTCGGTACATCAAATCACATAACTCTTAATACAAATCGTCATTGAACATTTAAGCATGCGGACCCTACGGGTTCGAGAACTATGTAGACATGACCGAGACACATCTCCGGTCAATAACCAATAGCGGAACCTGGATGCTCATATTGGCTCCTACATATTCTACGAAGATTTGTATCGGTCAAACCGCACAACAACATACGTTGTTTCCTTTGTCATCGGTATGTTACTTGCCTGAGATTTGATCGTCGGTATCACCATACCTAGTTCAACCTTGTTACTTGTAACACTCCAAAAATTTTGATTTGGTTTTATCAAATATTTTGTTCTCTAAATTGGAAGGGGGTTATTTAAATTTTTCTTAAAACCTCTCCTTCTCAAAAAATTTATGGCAAATATTTTTGGTGTTCCTCTCAACCTTGATTTTTGGTGTTGAAGGATTTTTCATCTTGTGTTAGCTCAACCCAAATAACATTGGAAGGTTTTTGCAATACTTTTCATTAAAAAAGAATTCCATTAAAACTTTTGGATTTATTCTTCCTCTTTCAAAAAAATGTCCTCTAGCCATGGCCTTTGAAGGAAATCTTGTTCCAAAACTATCTCCCCACTTTGAGTCAAGCCAAGCATCCTATTCCAGCAAGTCTCAACCTCTTTTAAGTTTTATTTCTATTTATTTTGCCCTCAAAATCATTTTCTGTCATTTATTTGGACTTTGGTGGTTTACAAAGGAACTGCCATTTTCCCTTTGAGTTTTGACTCCAATTAAACTCCTCTGACTAGTCCTTAGCACCCTCAACCAAGATCCATCAAGATCCACTGGTCCATAGCTCAAATTTTTCAGAATTTGCCCACAACAAGTTTGGACCAGTTTTGCCATTTTTGGTGAAACTCATTTGTTTTCTCTTCCTAAAAATCTGAGATAATTCAGGCAGCCCCTAGATGCATCAAGAGACCACCTCACCAAAGATCAGCTCCAGAAAAAATTTCTACATGCCAAAATCATTTCATCGAACAGTTGGCATGCATTGTTGCTGTTCAAATTCAGAAGAATTTAGAGTTTCAGTGTTGGGTTCAGTCGACAGCATCGTTTTCTTCAGAGCACGGCGTTGATCTCGCCAGTAACTGCAGTGGTGCCTTGCTCCCTGTTCCCCCTCCTTATCCAGAGCGCCGCACGGTCGTTTGGACGGGCACAAGCGTCGGTGGCGATGTGTCCCGCCAACACTGGCGTCTTCCGTGGTGGCAGAGCCACCCGTGGCGGCCAACAGGGGCCAGCCCTGCAGAACGGCGCTGTCTGACACCGCCCACACCATCAGAGGCCTCCGCGTGGCTGTCTCCTTCCCTGTGCACGCTGCAGCACCGTCGCCGTGGCCAAAGAAGCACAGAGCGCACTCTCTGCCGCCGACGTGCCCGTGAGCCATTCCGTCGAGGGCTTGGAGTGTTGCCCAAGTCTTGCCCATTTTAGCCTCTGGATGGAACCAGTAGACCAACACGTTGATGCCTAATCGCCTAAAACCCCCGTTCGGCCACTGCCTCGCCCTAATCACCACCAGAGTTATCCCGTTCATGGCAACCGCCTCGGATCTGCTATAAAAGGAGCCCTCGAGCTCGCCTTCGACGCTGCACCACACCTCCACCTCACCAGAGCCCCACCTAGCTAATAGGAGGACCTCGAGGAGGTCTTCTTCCCCGACTCCAGCCGCCCCGATCTGCTTCGGGCTCCGGCACGATTTCCTCTGGTGAGACCACCCCCGCCTCCCAGACCGTGCCAGTCGCCTCCTAGTGCACCCACTCTAACCCGAGCCTCAATTTGACATCTGCATCCCTCCCCAGCGAGATCCACCACCGCCAGAACCACCGTCCGCCGGAGTAGAAGCCGCCGTCGACGTGGTGCTCGCCGTCGACCAACTCCACCACCCTCAGGTGCGGAAGAACCCCCTGAACCCATAGGTACCCTCCTTTCCCCTACCTCTCCGTGGATCGACATCGGTGACCACCGCTGCCTTCGGGCGCCGACGGGCTCTGTTTCAAAATTTAAACCTGACGGGTGGGACCCCCTCGTCAGCCTCTCCTTTTCTATTCGAACCGTTTTCCTGGAAAAACGCCTTCGGGCAAAGTACGCTTTCCCGTTGCGTTGGCGTATTGCTAACTGAAATGTTTTCTGTTTTTATAAACTAACCCCTGGAAACTTTCTGTTTCATTACAGATGAGTCCCTGGAATAAAACCGTTATAACTTTTTAACAAAAGATGATTTTGAATTGATTCTTTTTCTGTCATCTTTATATTTCTGTCTAGTTTTTTCTCATATTTATTTGAAAAAAATGGAACAATTTTTATGCACACACGGTATTTACGTTAGTATGTGATTTCTTTATACCATAGATACCGGAGGAGGTGATGGAACCGCAAACTTCGCCGAGCTAGACTCCGACTACTCCGAACCAGGCAAGCATGTTTGAACCTTTGATATGATGAGTGTTTTGCATGTTTGCTCGAGTAAATTTTCTCATGGCATGGTTATATGAGCATATTGTGAATGTTGTATTGCATGCAAGGCAAGTTACAGGTGAGCTTCGAAGTTTGATGTATTCATATGGTGGTGAGATGACCTGATCATGTGGTGGCATGATAGGTTGTAAGCTGGTATTGTTGAAGCATGCCAGTCTTTTGTCAACTGCGTAACTCCAGTGTTAACGTGGAACGAGCTTTGTTCCCGTTCGTCCCCGTCCGTGCTACCACATGCTTTCTGCAAAGAATGTGGTTTAGTAAGTTGCAAACCTCTCTCCTTGTACGCACCAAATAGAGGGGCCGTGATGAGGGTTCCGTGGCCCTGGATTAAAGCCCGTCATCCGGTCAGGGGGCATGGGTGTTTCCGGTTGGGACCGAGAGGGGGGCACCCCTTAGAGCACGCAAATATAAATTTGATCCCATGCTATTCGAGGTTGTAGCCTCCCCATCTCAAACTTTTTCTTGAACGTTGCCTAGGGTGACCCCTGGCAGCAGAATGTGGAATGGGTGTGTACTGGTCAGATGTGTTTCTTCTAAAATACCGTAAACGGAACTAGTCCTTCGTGACTACTGAAATCCATTGGTTGTGGAATAACAGTGCAAACTCTGCAGAGTCATAACCATCCGAGTAACCGTGTCCATGGTCAAGGAATTTGATCAACATATCAGTGTCAGTCTCCGTGTCTGTCTCAGTATCTGTCTCAGTGATAGTCTCCGGAGAATAAGCATGAAACTGAGAGTGGTAAACTCAGCTGAATGTTATTCCTGTGAACAGACTAACCAGTTTATTATTATGCGCTGAGTATTTCCTTGTGATGGTTTCAATTCATGAACTACTTGAATTCGAATGATGAACTATAAGCCCTTTATGTGATGTCGCTCAGACGTCCGACTGTGGCATTCTTGTTATTTACTTTCGATATAAGCCCTTTTTGTGATGTCGCTCAGACGTCCGACTGTGGCGTTCTTGTTATTTACTTTCGATATAAGCCCTTTATGTGATGTCTCTCAGACGTCCGACTGTGGCATTCTTTTTGTTTACTTTCGATATAAGCCCTTTATGTGATGTCGCTCAGACGTCCGACTGTGGCATTCTTGTTGTTTACTTTTGATATAAGCCCTTTATGTGATGTCGCTCAGACGTTCGACTGTGGCACCCTTGTTATTTACTTTCATTATAAGCCCTTTTGGAGATGTCGCTTAGACGTCCGACTGTGGCACGCACTGTTATTTATTATTCAATATAAGCCCTTTATGTGGTGTCGCCCCAACGCCCGACTGTGGCATGTTAATTTATTTTTACCTTTTGAGGCGTCGTTTTCAGACACCCGATCGGTCTTCAGTTATTTTATTGGGATTTCGGGAGGTCTACCGCCCGACTTCCTTTTATTTATCGTGTAGTGCAAATTTATTATCTGAATGTGTATTACTAATCTGCTCATGTGCATCATGTTTGCATTTGTTATATCTTATGTCCAAACTGTCTTGCGAGTACATTCAAAGTACTCACCTAGCTTGTTGATTTGGCCAGATGTTGACGAAGGAGATCTTATGGATGAAGAGTTTGATAGCGAGTCAGACGCCTAGAGGAGTCCCAGTCAGTCCCGTGCGATCCTGGAGTTGATCACTTGTATTATATATGCTTCCGCTACCCAAATAAAATCATCGAGTCTCACTCCGACGCTTGATGAGCTGTAAGATTTAGGAGTCATGTCACCCACTTCACTGTGACATACCCACCACCACTTTTATTGCGAGTCAGTAGTTATGCCACCATACCTTTGTGTCATATCCACCTTTATGTGTAATATCGGCGTACTTGTAATAAATTGTTGAGTAGCCTCAGCTCAACCTTGTATAATATTTAGTACTTCTGGATTTCTGTATCAAGGATTTGTCTACCGGTAAGAAGGATTCTTCTGTATTGGTCAATACAATGGTCGGCCTTTCAATAAATGTTTTATTGGAAAACCGGTCGTGACATAACTGGAAAGTCTCTTTACTTGTTCTGTAATGCATCATCCTGCAACTAACTCATTAGTCACATTGTTTGCAAGGCTTATAGTGATGTGCATTACCGAGAGGGCCCAGAGATACCTCTCCAACAATCAGAGTGACAAATCCTAATCTCGATCTATGCCAACTCAACAAACACCATCGGAGACACCTGTAGAGCATCTTTATAATCACCCAGTTACATTGTGACGTTTGATAGCACACTAAGTGTTCCTCCGGTATTCGGGAGTTGCATAATCTCATAGTCACAGGAACATGTATAAGTCATGAAGAAAGCAATAGCAATAAACTAAACGATCATTACGCTAAGCTAACGGATGGGTCTTGTCCATCACATCATTCTCTGATGATGTGATCCCGTTCATCAAATGACAACACATGTCCATGGCTAGGAAACTTAACCATCTTTGATTAACAAGCTAGTCAAGTAGAGGCATACTACGGACACTCTGTTTATCTATGTATTCACACATGTACTAAGTTTCCGGTTAGTACAATTCTATCATGAATAATAAGCATTTATCATGATATAAGGAAATATAAATAACAACTTTATTATTGCCTCTAGGGCATATTTCCTTCAATATGCCCTCCTGGCACACATGCTCGGCAAAATGAGGTCGTGTGCGACCGGCGAGCACTCAAATATGGAAATACGTACAGTAGAGCTAAAAACAATACAATTATATAGGCAGAATTGTTTCCGGTCGCAAGTACATCCCACATAGTCAGTCCATGCTAAATGTTTTCGTTCGTATGTACATCCCACACAGTCGCTCCAAGGAAAACTTTTCCGTTCACAGGTACATCACACACAATTTTCCCCGTTAAATCGTTTGTGATTGCATTGCCATTGCACAAGATATTAAAAAAATTATCGTTTGCATGGTTGAATGCATCACACACAGTGCGTAGAAGAAACTGTGTGGCAAAGGTTGTCCATCACACACAGTTTTTATGTCATAAACGTTTGCGCAAGGTGGCCTAACGCAAACAGTTTTCAAGAGAAAGTCGTGTGTTATTGTTCATTGATCCAACACGGTTAATTCCTAGAAACTGTGTGCGTTTCCTGAGGTCATCGCCCATGGTATTTTTTCAATAACCGTTTGCAATAGCAAAACCTAATTAGCAGGCTAATTGTCCGATTATTAATAATCCATTTATTAATATAATTGACATTCATATTAAGCATATAATATATTTTATTTCCATATTAAGGAAGCATGATTTCATAATTGAAATACATCATAGTACAACATGATGTAGCTTTAGCACTCAACTACTCCATTACACAACTGCACCAGCACCAAGTTTCACATGAAACATGTGTAAACTTTCAAAATTAGCATCATAGACGGTATATAGATAGGTGCATCTCATCTAGAAAACTGCTGAAGCAGAAGGCGAATATTGATCCTTCATTCATGTTGAAGGTCTTTGCAACTTTAGGCCAGTGCCTGTGGATGATTGACCGTCCGTCCTTCGTCCTCTCTTCAAAAACACTTCAATATTGAACCATGGGTGTTGTATGAAAACCTTCCTCGCCTCCTGACCATTGAGGTGGTTTGAGAGGTAATCATCAGTGAACTGCTTTGGAAAGGCCTGAAACAAGGATGTGCATAAATATCGTCTCTATATTGGAAATGGAGCAAAGGAATAAAAAAGGCAAGGTATAATAGTTAGTACCATCTTGTAGTGAACTGATGTCTTCTTCATTGTGCAGACAAAGATCTTGTTGTTTTTTGTCGCTAATTTCTTTATCCTAACAATCTTTCTGAGTTTCATGACTTGATTGATATTCATGGGCAACTCATTTCCCCAGATGCAAAAAGGTCGAACAGTGGGTCAAAACCTCTGACAGCAGGACCTACATGTGCAAGACCAAATTGTTAAAAACCTAAAAATTAGAATGGTTCCTGCAATTGCACAATAATGTGTTATTAGACAACGGACCATGCACGTGCTAACCTTGATTGTTAACCTCAGTGCTTCCCATTGTTTCCCTGCAACACATATAAGGTAGTTGGTCATCAGGTTAAGTAAGGGTTCGCATGCTATCAGTAAAATATGTTGATGAAAAATAAGCACATTGCAGATTCATCAGATTAATTCAAGCCACATGGAAAATCCATTTATCCAAACCAAGCATGATTAAGAACTAGGAAATATAACACTTGTATATGTTTCTCGTGTATTAAGTGCAGCCAAATTCGATTTATTCCTCACATGCATAACAATACAAAATTCTACCAAAAACAATTGGGCATCGCATTGCAGAATTGAACCAAGCAGTTAACTAAACACCACAACCAACCAAACATTAACCGAGCACCACATTGCGCAATATAACATACTCCTAATAGAAGATCAGACATTCAACCAAACCAATCATGCTTAACAACTTGGAAATATAGCAATTGTATTTGTTTCTCATGTATTTACTATAACCAAATTCAATTTATTCCTCACATGGTATACAATAACAGAATGCACCCACAACTATTGAACATTGCATTGCAGAACTGAACCAAACAGTTAACTAAACACCACAACACAAATGAACCAAACGTTAACTGAGCACCACATTGCACAATGTATAACCAAACCAAGCATGCTTGACAACTTGGAAATATAGCAATTGTATTCCTTTCTCATGTATTTTGTAAAGATAAATTCGATTTATTTCTCACATGGAAGACAATACGAAATTGCAACCTGAAGAATTGAACATCACATTTGCAGAATTGAACCAAATAGTTAACTGAAGACGACAACTAATTAACAAAACAGTTAATAAGTGAGCACCACACTGCACGACATATATAACATATACACTAGAGCAATAGATTGCATGGTAAAATTAGATAGCACAATTCACTAGAATTTGTGAAGGAAAGGCAGGAGAAACACACGCAACAGGTAAACCGGGCATGCTTAACCAACATAGCTAGCAAATGGTAAGGTGCTCCTCCAAGATCTGGGGGTCGGCACGAATGGCAGCCATCGCAACCTCATCCGTGCGTGCGACCGCGATTTGCTTCTCTGCTGCCAAATGCTCCTTGAGATCTTAGCTATATTGCATGCACCATGGCTTTGTTGGAGATATGCCCTAGAGGCAATCATGTGATGATGATATTTCCCTATGTATTCATGAGTCCTTCTATTGTCCTTGAACATCATCAATGATATGTATCAATAAGTATGTGACTTGTTTGTGGAACTATGTATTGTATGATGATTGTTTTAATGGTCCCTAGTTGATAAGATTATGTAGACACATATCCTTGACTAGTATACGACTCGGTTGATGACTATGTTTCACAAGTCATGTGCATGGAGATGCTAAACCGATAGTATGGGCTCGGGGATGGAGATCACCGAGCCGGACAGACCCACTTTGAGACGCAGCGAGATATAGTCATCTGTTAGTCTCAAGTGCAATGTCTATGCCATGTCCTAGACCTGAGGTCCTCGCATGTTCTCGGGATGAGGATCGACTCACTTAGGGTCTATCAAACGCTACTCCATAACTGGGTAGTTATACAGGTAGCTTTCGGGTGAGTCGTGAGACATGCCGCGAGACATGGTTGACCAAGATGGAATTTGCCCCTCCTATTTGGAGAGATATTCTCTGGGCCCTCTTGAGTGATCAGATTCGGAAAGCATGGCCATGCGACTTGGGTTAAGTGTTAACCCAGTTTGGGAATCTGTATCATGGTTTCGAGAAGAGAGGTCGAGCTAACACAAGGGTGACAAGTACTCGCCTTGAGCTCGACAACAAATATCGTGAGGCAAAAGGAATGTTGCATATGCCACATTGTCGAGGTTCGTCAAATGACTTTACGCCCACATGGGATTTGGCACGTTCTGCTAGGAGCCGCTACCAACTATCGACTTTGGTCGTGTCCATGTGTATGTGAACCTATAGGGTCACACACTTAAGGGGCTGCAGCCCATTCGGATTGGATCTGAGTGGAAAATGGATGTGGACTCCTAGTGGGCTCAAGTATTGAGCCCACCTCGGAGGTCTATATAAAGGGGAGTGGGCGCACCACTTAGGGTTGATCGAATTGAACCCTGGTTCGCCACCACCACTCCCCACGCCCATGCCGCACGACCGGACCTAGCAGTCCGCCGCTAGATGCTGCTGCCCGTACGTGTGGATACCTTGGAGGCATCGCATCTGCGGTGCTTGGATGAACCATTCGAGGGAACCGCGAGGTGTCGTTCGTGGGAGATCACCATTCACGGGTCTTTGTTGTTCGCGGGAGATCGGCAACGTGAGGAAGAGATGGCCCGGGAGATCGGCTACACGCATCACCAACTCTACTTCTGCTGCGGTGACTGCGCGTCTAGTGGTAAACCCGATCCCGTGATCTATTTCCAGCAGCATGATCTTGGGTGCGCGATAGAAAATTTTATTTGGCGCTAGCGTAGCGTACCGCGTGTTCCAATAGTGGTATCAGAGCCTCCGCTGTGTGGTAATAGATTCGATGATATGCATATGAGATATGTAGATCAGTTCAGGTGCGGGTCGATGAGATCGGTCGCGCATGTCAGTGTTGAAGGTTGGTTTCGTGATCTTGTTTCCATGATCGTGATGCAGAGGTCATGACACGACTTACCCCTACTGGTCGGTTGTCCGCCATCAGGGTAGACAGTGGAACGTAAATCCACATGCATCACGCGAAGATCAATGAGATTGATTGAATCGGAACATAGATCAACACCTTGGAAATCTGATCTCCGCGGTGCTGAAATCTGTTGGAGCGGTCTCGGCAAAACGGCTGTAACTTTTGCATACGAACTCCGATTTTGCTCCACAACCTGTCAAACTGAAGCTAACAAAAAGTTGTATTAGAGGTACATCTAACTCATTTTTGTAGGGAAGTTAGAGTTTCAGGAGGTTTTATCTTCGGCAGTAGAACGTCTGACTCGTTTTTGCAGGGAATGACTGTGATTTGGTATAGCCCATGTATGTTGCTTGTATATTATTGTTTCATGACCTGCGTGTCATGAGTGCGGCAACCGGCAGGAGCCATATGGTTGTCCCATTATTGTATTAATGACCTGCGTGTCAACATGAGAAGCCATGTAATGTAATTTACTTTCAGTAGCTATTAATTTTAATAGCATAGTATCTTATGTAACACTTGGTGGTTGACACCATGGCATGGAGATGGAGATCACCACGAGGACAACCATGCATGGGCAGACTGCGCACGTGGAGATGGAGATCACCACACGCTGTGAAAAGGGGCTATACCATATCACACATACACAAACTGCATGTGAAAGTTTATCCCTTTTGTGCACCCTTCCTTTTGCATGGTAGATGTTTTAAGTAGGGTGATCCCTCAAAGAATGTCAAGTACAAATGCCTCCCCAATTGCTGCACCTTCACATGCCAAGTATATTTAGTGGGGGGGCCTATGAAATTAGGGTGCCACTAGATCTCCTTGAAGTGATGGGTTTGTGTCGGACACTTACACGTGGAGCATTGGTTGACTTGTCGTGGCTATCAAAACAGTTTTGGGCTATGAGGCATAGGTGTTGGCGAGGCATGAGATGTCCCCAACAACAAGAGTCGTATGGAGATACGATTAGCAAGAGTTGCTTACTGAGTGATCTTGTCCTCTAGCGGTGATGCAAAAGCTCACTAGTTGACATGTTGATCTTGGATCTTGAATCACTAAGTATCAACCGAGGGATGTTGATTTTAGTGGGAGTAATGATTTATTAAAATATTTAATATGAATTACTCTTCATGAATACATGTCTTAGTGTTTTGCATATTTCTGTTGTAGATCAATGGCACCACCTGCTCAAGTTACCCCTTTTGTGTTGAAATCAATCCTGGAAAAAGATAAATTGAATGGAACAAACTTTACCACCTGGTATAGAAACCTGAGAATTGTTCTTAGGCATGAGAAAAAGGAACAAGTTCTAGAGAATCCGCTTCCAGAGGAACCCGCCGATAATGCTAATGCCACAGCCAGAAATGCCTACCAGAAACTCGTTGATGAATCAAACGAGATCAGTTGTCTCATGCTGGCTTCTATGGAGCCCGATCTCCAGCAGCAGTTCGAAAATATTGAGGCTTTCGATATGATCGAGAACCTTAAGAGCATGTTTCAAATGCAGGCTAGGACCGAAAGGTTCAACGTCTGGCAATCCTTGATGGATTGTAAGCTGAAAGAGGGTGATCCACTGAGCCCTCATGTGATCAAGATGATCAGGTACATGCAAGCTCTAGATAGGCTAGGCTTCCCACTTGGGGATGAGTTGTCCACAGATACAATTCTGGGTTCTCTTCCAGACAGCTATGGGTCGTTCATCTCGAACTACCATATGCATGGGATGGAAAAGAAGCTCACTGAATTGCATGGGATGCTCAAAGTGGTAGAGTAGGATATCAAGAAAGGTACACATCGTCAAGTGTTGATGGTGCAGAACTCGGCTAAGTTCAAGAAGAGCTTGTCCAAGAAAAAGGCTAAGGCAAAGGGCAAAGAGAAGGAGGGAACTCCAACTGCAGCCGCTGCGCCTAAGTCAGGAACGGCTTCGGGGAGTATTTGCTTTCATTGCAAGGAAGCCGGACACTGGAAAAGGAACTGCAGCAAGTGGCTTGCCGAGAAGGGCAAGAAGACTGGAAGTATGACTTCTTCTTCAGGTACACTTGTTGTATATGTTATAGACATTTATCTTGCTGATGTTTCTAGTAGCTCTTGGGTATATGATACCGGATCGGTTGTTCACATATGCAACTCGATGCAGGGGCTAAGCAGAACTAGGAATGTCGCAAGAGGAGAAGTTGACATTTGCGTCGGGAATGAAGCAAGAGTTGCTGCATTGACCGTCGGCACTATGCAACTTAATTTACCTTCAAGATTTGTAATGGAACTTGATAATTGTTATTATGTTCCTGCTTTGAGTCGAAACATTATTTCTGCCTCATGTTTGATGAGACAAGGTTATGAATTCAGTATTAAGGACAATGGTTGTTCTATTTACTTGAATAATATGTTTCATGGCTTTGCACCCGTTGTAAATGGGTTATTTATCCTAGATCTTGAAGGTGAATCAGTCTATAACATAAATGTCAAGAGGCATAAGCCTAATGAGATAAATCTGACTTACATCTGGCATTGTCGACTAGGACACATTTGTTAAAAGCACATGAAGAAGCTCCATGATGATGGAATTCTAACTTCGTTTGAGTTTGAATCATTTGAGACATGCGAGTCTTGCCTACTCGATAAGATGACTAAGACTCCTTTTGCAAAGAGTTGCGAGAGGGTGTCCGAGCTGTTGGGACTTATACATAGTGATGTATGTGGACCAATGAGCATGACAGCCAGAGGTGGTTTCCAGTACTTCGTGACTTTCACTGACGACTTGAGTAGATATGGATATGTCTACTTGATGAGGCATAAGTCATAAACTTTTGAAAAGTTCAAGGAGTTTCAGAATGAAGTAGAAAATCAACTCGGCAAGAAAATCAAACTTCTGCGATCTGATCATGGTGGTGAGTATATGAGCCAGGAGTTTGATGATCATCTGAAGAGTCGTGGAATAGTTCCACAACTAACTCCTCCGGGTACACCACCGAGAAATGGTGTGTCGGAACGGAGGAATCAGACCCTGTTGGACATGGTCCGATCGATGATGAGTCAGTCGGATTTACCCTTGTCATTTTGGGGATGCGCTTCAGAAACTGTAGCTTTCACACTAAACAGGGTACCATCTAAGTCTATAGATAAGACACCATATGAGATATGGACTGCGAAGAGTCATAGTTTGTCTTTTCTGAAAATTTGGGGATGTGAAGCATATGTCAAGCGACTCTAGTCGGATAAGCTCACACCCAAATCGGACAAGTGCATATTTGTGGGATATCCAAGGGAAACCTTGGGATCTTCTACAACCGTGAAGAGGGCAAAGTGTTTGTCGCTCGACATGGAGTTTTCCTTGAGAAAGAGTTTCTCAATCGGAAGGCTAGTGGGAGGATGGTCCGACTAGAAGAAATTCGAGAACCACATGGGGACGTTCCAGTAGGTGATACTGTCACACCGGAGTTAGTCGGGGAACCCGTAGTGGAGTCGACACCAGTTCCACGGAGGTCGGAAAGGTTACGCAATTTGCATGACTGCAATGTGTTGTTCTTGGAGAACAACGAGCCGACTACGTATGCGGAAGCGATGGAGAGCCCTGATTCCGAGTTATGGCTTGAGGCCATGAGATCCGAATTAAAGTCCATGGATGACAATCAAGTTTGGAACTTAGTTGATCTGCCAGATGGCCTCTGAGCCATTGAGTGCAAGTGGATCTTTAAGAAGAAAACTGATATGGAAGGAAATGTCACAGTCTATAAGGCTCGACTTGTTGCTAAAGGTTATCGACAAGTTCAAGGAGTTGACTACGATGAGACATACTCACCGGTAGTGATTCCTAAATCAATTCGGATCATTTTTGCTATAGCGGCATATTTCGACTATGAAATATGGCAGATGGATGTCAAAACGGCTTTCCTTAATGGAAATTTAACCGAGGATGTGTATATGACACAACCCGAGGGTTTTGTCGATCCAAAGAAGTCTAGCATGGTATGCAAGCTTTAGACATCCATTTATGGATTAAGGCAAGCATCTCGGAATTGGAACATTCATTTTAATGAAGCTATCAGAGAGTTTGGCTTCATCAAGAATGAGTGTGACCATTGTGTATTCAAAAAGGTCAGTGGGAGCTCAGTTGCATTTCTGATCTTATATGTCGATGACATATTATTGATTGGAAATGATGTTCAAATGCTTGAATCTGTCAAGGACTCATTGAAAAATAGTTTTTTATGAAGGACTTGGGAGAAGCAGCTTACATTTTGGGAATCAAGATCTATAGAGATAGATCGAGAAGGCTTATTGGATTGAGCCAGAGTGCGTATATTGACAAGGTGTTGAAGCGGTCCAACATGCAAGATGCCAAGAAAGGTTTCTTGCCCATGTCACATGGCATTAGTCTTAGAAAGACTCAGAGTCCTACGACTCCTGATGAGCGAAGACGCATGGATGGGATTCCATATGCTTCGGCTGTTGGGTCCATCATGTATGCTATGGTATGTACTCGTCCCGATGTTAGTTTTGCTCTTAGCGTGGTGGGCAGATAACAGGCTGATCCAAGGGAGAGTCACTGGACAGTGGTTAAGAATATCCTTAAGTACTTGAGAAGGACTAAGGATATGTTCCTGGTTTATGGAGGTGAGGATGAGCTCGTTGTAAAGAGTTACACCGATGCTAGTTTCCAAACAGATAGGGATGATAGTCGATCGCAATCTGGGTTTGTGTTCATCCTGAACGGAGGAGCAGTGAGCTGGAGGAGCTCCAAGCAAGATATGGTAGCTGATTCTACAATAGAGGCCGAGTACATTGCGGCTTCTAAAGCTGCAAAAGAAGGTGTTTGGGTGAAGAATTTTATTTTTGATCTTGGTGTGGTTGAGGGCGTGTCTAATCCATTGGACCTCTATTGTGATAATAGTGGTGCCATTGCGCAAGTCAAGGAACCACGGAACAAAACCCAACACATACTCAGGCGTTTTATCCTTATTCGCGACATTGTCGAAAGAGGTGATGTAAACATATGCAAGGTACACACAGATGCAAATGTTGCTGATCCATTGACGAAGCATCTCCCACATCCGAAGCATGAGGCGCACATGAGCTCCATGGGCATACAATGCCTAAATGATTGACTCTAGTGCAAGTGGGAGACTGTTGGAGATATGCCCTAGAGGCAATCATGTGATGATGATATTTCCCTATGTATTCATGAGTCCTTCTATTGTCCTTGAACATCATCAATGATATGTATCAATAAGTATGTGACTTGTTTGTGGAACTATGTATTGTATGATGATTGTTTTAATGGTCCCTAGTTGATAAGATTATGTAGACACATATCCTTGACTAGTATACGACTCGGTTGATGACTATGTTTCACAAGTCATGTGCATGGAGATGCTAAACCGATAGTATGGGCTCGGGGATGGAGATCACCGAGCCGGACAGACCCACTTTGAGACGCAGCGAGATATAGTCATCTGTTAGTCTCAAGTGCAATGTCTATGCCATGTCCTAGACCTGAGGTCCTCGCATGTTCTCGGGATGAGGATCGACTCACTTAGGGTCTATCAAACGCTACTCCGTAACTGGGTAGTTATACAGGTAGCTTTCGGGTGAGTCGTGAGACATGCCGCGAGACATGGTTGACCAAGATGGAATTTGCCCCTCCTATTTGGAGAGATATTCTCTGGGCCCTCTTGAGTGATCAGATTCGGAAAGCATGGCCATGCGACTTGGGTTAAGTGTTAACCCAGTTTGGGAATCTGTATCATGGTTTCGAGAAGAGAGGTCGAGCTAACACAAGGGTGACAAGTACTCGCCTTGAGCTCGACAACAAATATCGTGAGGCAAAAGGAATGTTGCATATGCCACATTGTCGAGGTTCGTCAAACGACTTTATGCCCACATGGGAGTTGGCACGTTCTGCTAGGAGCCGCTACCAACTATCGACTCTGGTCGTGTCCATGTGTACGTGAACCTATAGGGTCGCACACTTAAGGGGTTGCAGCCCATTCGGATTGGATCTGAGTGGAAAATGGATGTGGACTCCTAGTGGGCTCAAGTATTAAGCCCACCTTGGAGGTCTATATAAAGGGGAGTGGGCGCACCACTTAGGGTTGATCGAATTGAACCCTGGTTAGCCACTGCCACTCCCCACGCCCATGCCGTGCGACTGGACCTAGCAGTCCACCGCTCGACGCTGCTCCCCGTACGTGTGGATACCTTGGAGGCATCGCATCTGCGGTGCTTGGACGAACCGTTCGAGGGAACCGCGAGGTGCCGTTCGTGGGAGATCACCATTCACGGGTCTTCGTTGTTCGCGGGAGATCGGCAACGTGAGGAGGAGACGGCCCGGGAGATCGGCTACACGCATCACCAACTCTACTTCCGCTGCGGTGACTGCGCGTCTAGTGGTAAACCCAATCCCGTGATCTATTTCCAGCAGCATGATCTTGGGTGCGCGGTAGAAAATTTTATTTGGCGCTAGCATAGCGTACCGCGTGTTCCAATAGGCTTAGGGTGGCGCTTATTTGGTGGAGGGGTTGGTGATTTGGGTGGAAGGTGTCGCACCGGCGGTCGGGGCATGTGGGGTGTGGAAGGAGGAGAAGGATGGGGGTCGGGTGTGGATTACCTGCCTGGATAGACGAGGCCGAGCAGCGTGAAGGAGGGTCGCTGACAAGGAGGCGGCGCTGCAAGCAAGGAGTGAAGGTTTCAACTTGGAAAGGAATGCGGAAATAGGGGAAACGTGGATTTTGGTAAGGGGGAGGAGGAGGGGAGGTAGATATTTCTGGGGAAGCCGAAACTATGGAATCGGTTCAGCAAAAAAACAGGCGCGCAAAGTGTGATCAGACACGGTCCCTTATTCAGAACTGTGTACGATATGTGAACATCACAAATGATTCAGATAGCTTAACCCGTGTGTGATGAGTTTGAACGTCAAAAATTTTGGTTCGAATTTCCCTGGTTACAATGGTCATCCACGTCATTGCATAATTTGGGTACACAAAGGAGACTACAGCACACCCACACTTCTTAATCGAGCAAGTTCAGCAATTAAACAAAGCTAGCTGACCTAAACATTACTCTAACAAATTAAAGATCGGCGCTCTTAATTGAACAAAACAAAGAGTACTACTAGGGCTGGTGCTCGTCGATCTCCGCCGCCGCCTCCATGTCCAGCTCATGCCCGACGGTCTCCTGGGGAAGAGGCTCCATGGCCTCCATCGCACCATACTCGGCAATCATGTCGCCATCCGCGTCCGCCATCTCTTTGGAAAAGGCCGCCACAAGCTGGGTGTGGGTGGCCGCGATCTGGGCTTGGATGGGTGATACGTCTCCAACATATCTATATTTTTTGATTGTTCCATGCTATTATATTATCTGTTTTGGATGTTTATGGGCTTTATTATACACTTTTATATTATTTTTGGGACTAATTATTAACCGGAGACCCAACCCAAATTCCTGTTTTCTTGCCTATTTTAGTGTTTCGAAGAAAAGGAATATCAAACGGAGCCCAAACGGAATGAAACCTTCGGGAGGGTTATTTTTGGAAAGGAAGCAATCCCGGAAACTTGGAGTAGACGTCAGGGAAGCTTCAAGGAAGCCACAAGGCAGGGAGGCACGCTCGGGCGTGCCCCCACTCTCGTGGCTCCCTTGACCGACTTCTTTCGCCTATATATATGTCCATATACCCTAAAAACATCGGGGAGCAGAATAGATTGGGAGTTCCGCCGCCACAAGCCTCCGTAGCCACCGAAAACTAATCTAGACCCGTTCCGGCACCCTGCCGGAGGGGGGAAACCCTCTCCGGTGGCCATCTTCATCATCCCGGCGCTCTCCATGACAAGGAGGGAGTAGTTCACCCTCGAGGCTGAGGGTATGTACCAGTAGCTATGTGTTTGATCACTACTAGGAAAAGGGCTAAAGATGAAATTGACACTAATGGCGCACCAGAGAAGTGGTGCGCCACTACTATATACTAATGGTGCACCATGTGGAGATGCGCCATTAGTGTGGAAGACACTAATGGCGCACTAGGCACACGGTGCGCCACTAGTAACAATTTTTTTTTTCATTTTTTCAAACATACTAATGGCGTATCCGGGCAGAGTGCGCCATTAGTAGTTAGAACTACTAATGGCGCACCAGCCATAGAGTGCGACACTACTGTATTTTTTTTCTTTTTTGCAAAACTACTAATGGCGCACCATTGCATAGTGCGCCATTACTAGTTTAAACTAGTAATGGCGCACTGTGCCACGGTGTGCCATTAGTATAAAATTTATTTTTATTACTTTTTAGCAAAACTACTAATGGCGCATGTCTGTGTGGTGCGCCATTAGTATGTTGGGTTACTAATGGCGCATGGTTGTGTGGTGCGCCATTAGTAACCTGGGACCAGCTAGATATTTTTGGACAGCCACACCTATACACTCACTTTCCCCACTTCATTCCCCCCACATCCTTCTCTAAGCTTGTCGGCTGCCTCCTCCTCCTCACCTCATTTGCACCATAGATTCATCAAAATTAAGTGTTGAAATTACCTTTTTTTGATAGGTAAGTAAGGGGAAAGCTATCTTCATGTTGTAGATCTACTTTTTTTCTCCCTAGCTCGCTCCAACAACGTGCACATGCACTTTTTGTGGCCTAGCTAGATCTATGTATGTTTGTGGTGTTGCATATGTTTGTGGTGTTGCATATATGTTTGTGTTTGCAGGTACCGGTATTTGAAATGCGATAGTTGCCAATATTTTGCCGGAATGTTGATTCATTTCCGTTTCGGCGAGAATTTTGGCACTATGCATTCTTTTTGGTCCTATTTTTAGGGAAAGTCATGCCAAATTTTTTCTTGGTTCTAAAATATCGTTTTGCTCTACCCCGCAGGCGACCATGGTCCGCATGATGACCGAAGGCATCGTGAATAGGTTTTTGAGCTCCGCGAAGGCCGAGATGCTTCAAAAGAATGAGACGGAGATAAGATGTCTGTGTCGAAGATGCAAGCTGAAGAGCCTTATTGCGGACCCGGATTCCGGGCAGGTGCGGGACCACCTACTCTTGCATCATTTCATGGATGGCTATCGGTGGCAAGGTGATGAAGATGACTATGAAGTCGTCCATGGGGGCCGGGCAAGAAATGAGGAAGGGCAGCAAGACAACCACCGTGGCTCGGGCGGGCGAGAAGACGAAGAATCTCCAGTACATGATCACGACGGTGATGCTGTACACAGTCATCATGTAGAAGATGCCGGACATGATGATGAGGAAGATGCTGGAGCAGACGAAGGGCATGATCATGAAGATCAAGATGCCGGAGGAGCAGACGACGATGGACCATCGATGGGCTGGGTGCAGGACCCTCATATTCAAGAGTTGCTTCTCAAGCAGACGGATAACGCAAGAGCTGCCGCCCGAGAGAAAGCCAAGCTGGATCAACTGGAGATAGACGTGGTTACTCCATTGTATGAAGGATGCAGACCCGAGGATACCCTCCTGAAAGTAACGCTCATGGCTTTGGAGATGAAGTTAAAACACAAAATGACCGACGCATGCTTCGACGAGAACATGTCATTCTGGCACGAACGTCTTCCCAAGGGGAACAAGTGCCCGACCAATTTCGAGGAGGCGAAGAAAGTCGTGTGTCCTCTGGATTTACCGCACATGAAATACCATGTGTGCATGAACAATTGCATCATTTATCGGGGCGAGCACGCGGAGTCTACCATATGTCCGGTGTGCAGCGTCACTCGATACAAGAAGAGGAAGAAAGCTCCTCGAAAAGTGGTGTGGTACTTTCCGACCACTCCTCGTCTGCAGTGGTATTTCGCGGACCCTAAGGTAGCAAAGCTCCTACGTTGGCACGCGGATAGGGAGGAGAAGAAGCGAGAAGATGACGCAAATGATCTGGAGATAAATAAAAAAGACAAGATGCTGAGTCACCCTAAGGATGGGAGCCAGTGGCAAGCGTTGAACTTCGAACACCCAGAATTTGGGAAGGATCCAAGGAACATCGTGCTGGGCGCGAGCACCGATGGAGTCAATCCGTTTGGCAGCTAGAGAAGCACACATAGCACCTGGCCTGTGTTTGTGTGGATATACAACCTTCCCCCCCTGGTTGTGCATGAAGAGGAAGTACATTCACATGAGTATGCTAATTGAAGGTCCGAAACAACCAGGGAACGACATCAATCTGTATCTGGGGCTGCTGAAAGAGGAGCTAGACACGTTGTGGAAAACGCCAGCCAATACGTGGGACGCCACAGAGAAAGAATATTTCCCTATGAGAGCCGCACTGCTCACGACGGTGCACGACTATCTCAGTTACGGATATCTCGCGGGGCAGGTGGTCCACGGAGTTTCTGGATGCGTCAGGTGCATGGATGACACAACATATCGCCAGCTAGATAGAGATCCTGGGTCTTCGAAAACCGTGTTCATGGGACATCGAAGGTGGCTTCGCGACGATGACCCGTGGAGTAAACGCAAGGATCTGTTCGATGGTGAAACTGAACTCGGAAGACGCCCGCATACGAGGAGCGGCGAGGAAATAGACGGGTTGTTGAAAAATTGGAAAGATTGCCCACTGCCGGGAAAGAAGCAAAAGGCGCCAGAGCCGGGAAAGAAGCGAAAGGCGCCAGAGCCGCTGCTGAAGGTATGGAAAACGAGGTCTGTTTTCTGGGACTTGCCGTATTGGAAGATCCACCGTGTGCCTCAAAGCCTTGATGCCATGCATATCACGAAGAACGTGTGCGAGAGTCTGCTTGGTACCCTGCTCAACATGCTAGAGAGGACCAAAGATGGGCCGAAAGCAAGGGTAGACTTGAAATCAATGGCCATCAGGCAGGAGCTTCACGCTAATGATGATGATGATGATGATGATGAGGCAAAGCAGGACACAGAAAGTCATCTCAAAGGCAAAAAGGCCAAGAAGACCGGAAATGACTACCCTCCCGCGTGCTTCACTCTAAGTCAGGAGGAGATCGAGCAGTTTTTCACCTGCCTCATAGGAGTAAAACTTCCTTATGGTTACGCGGGGAAGATAAGCAGATACCTAGACCCAGCGAAGCAGAAGTTCAGCGGGATGAAGTCTCACGACTGTCACGTGCTGATGACGCAGATACTTCCAGTTGCAATCTGTGGGATCATGGACGCGCAGATCCGTGAAACGCTATTTGGCCTATGCAACTTTTTCGACATCATGTCTCGGAAGTCGGTTGGCGTGAGGCAACTCAGAAGGCTACAGGAAGAGATCGTGGTGATACTATGCAAGCTTGAGATGTACTTCCCACCCGCATTCTTCGACGTTATGGTGCATCTGCTGGTCCATATCATGGAGGATATCATCCAACTCGGGCTGACGTTCCTGCATAGCATGATGCCATTCGAAAGGATGAATGGTGTCATCAAAGGATACATTTGCAACATGTCACGTCCAGAGGGAAGTATAGCCAGGGGCTTTCTGACCGAAGAGTGCATCTCCTACTGCATGAATTATCTAGGCATCGAGAACCCCGTTGGTCTGCCCGTCAACAGGCACCTCGGCAGGCTCGCTGGATGGGGTCACCGTGAGGGTCGCCGCGAAATGCATGTCGACTTCGAGGGTCGACTCGCCGACTTTGAAAGAGCAAACCTAGTCGCGCTACAACACATAGACGTGGTCGATCCTTGGGTGGTAGAGCACAAAACCTTTATTGAGAAGACGTACAATGACCGAGGCCAACAGAGGACGGACGGAGATATAATCAAAGAGCACAACTCATGTTTCACGCGTTGGTTCAAGCAGAAGCTTCTGTCGTACCCTTTACATGAGGATTCTTCCGCGGAAGAACAACTCATATTCGCCTTGTCACAGGGCGCCGAGCACAACCTGATGACCTATGAGGCGTACGATATCAATGGCTACACATTCTACACCGAGGACAAGGACATGAAGAGTGATGGTTATCAGAACTCCGGGGTAACGATGGAATCCTACACCGGTAACGACAAGGACAGATACTATGGAAGGATCGAGGAGACCCGGGAGCTGAGCTAAGCTGGAGAGAAGGTCCCGATGTTCTGTGTCAGATGGGCCAAGAGCATCCTAAAAGAAGACCGGTATTTCACCACCATGGTTATACCCGAAGCCAAATCCAAGACCGCAGGCGCAAACATCACCGCGAAAAATGAGCCATGGGTACTGGCTTCACAAGTGGACCAATGCTTCTTCATTACCGACCCATCAAAGCCCAGTCGTGTTGTCGTGAGGACAGGCAAAAGGAAGATCATCGGAATGGATGGAGTAGCCAATGAGCAAGACTTCGACAAGTACGGCGACCCGAAGATCGAACATGACGACGACGATGAAGTAGCAGCATACACCACAAGAAGAAGCAGGACCACCCTACCTAAAGGACGTCCGTTCCACAAAAGAACTCCATTTGTGAAAAAGAAGGGCAAGAAGATTGTGAACAGATAGCTAGCTAAGATCGATTGTATTTAAATTGTAGCCTTCATTTCTCAGGCACTTTTTGATATCATGAATATTTTTAAATTTCATGGGCACTTTTTGAATTCATGAATATTTTTACAAAATTGATGATATTTTTTCATATTCAATATGAAAAAATATTGAATATTCATGAGGACACTCGATCTCGACCCCCCTCCCTCTCGATAGCTATCCCCCTCGCCAGATGCCCCTCGCCGTCGAGCACCCCCCGCACCCTCCCCCCGCTCCACCGCCGCCGACAACCCCCCGCACCCTCCCCCGCTCCACCGCTGCCGACGGCCCACCGCACCCTCCCCCGCTCCACCGCCGCCGACGACCCACCACACCCTCCCCCGCTCCACCGCCGCCGACGACCCATCGCACCCTCCCCCGCTCCACCGCTGCCGACGGCCCACCGCACCCTCCCCCGCTCCACCGCCGCCGACGACCCACCACACCCTCCCCCGCTCCACCGCCGCGACGACCCATCGCACCCTCCCCCGCTCCACCGCTGCCGATGACCCACCGCACCCTCCCCCGGCCCGCTCCGCCGCCGCCGCCAACACCCGCACCCTCCCCCACTTTTTGAAGATATTTTTAAATAACAAATTTGATGATATTTTCAAATAAGAAATTTGATGATATCTTCAAATAACAAATTTGATGATATTTTCAATTAAAAATAAAAAAACAAATTGTCACGACAGATGTCCTCTTGCAAGGACTTGATCGTGGAGCCATCGCAACTAGGATGCTTAAAGGGGTTAATCGGGACAAAGGACATGCTAGGTTTATACTAGTTCAGCCCCTTATGGTGAAGGAAGGCCTACGTCTAGTTGGCTTGGTATTGCTTGAGGTTTCGATGACCAGGGAGCGAGATATGCTATGCCCGGTTCTCGATCTCTGGTTTCTTGTCCCTAAGCCGCCAGCGGGTTGTCCCCTTATATACACGGGTTGACGCCCTACGGCTTACAGAGTCCCGGCCGGCTCATAAACAGTGTCCGGCTCGGTGACTAGTTATTTCTACCTTACAATACAAGTTGCGCCCTCATGGTGGCTTATCACCATGAGCCCTAAATCGTCTGTGGGCCTTTAGACCCTTTACTGAACCGCCATCTTCACATCTTGGTCTTGGGCTTCAGATGGGCTTCTCTTTGCGTAACCCGGCCCCTCCTGGCTGGCTTACGTACATAATTATATCCCCAACATTAGGCCCCAGATTGATTTGAACCGGTTCATGTCAATCTTAAAAAACCTTATAAACTAGCCCTTAGTCCTCTGTTTTGTGCGGAAATTCTAACCCGTCGTGACGTCATCATCTGGATTCGGGTCAAATCTCTGTGACGTCATCTTCAATAAATTTCATATTTTAATCCATCATTTCCTCCAATGAATCTTTGCCTTTACTGACCATCCCGAGAATCGAGGCGTCGGGGCCGCTGGATAATGATGCTTTGGTCTCCTCATTTTTTGCGTCGTCTTGGCCGGTCCTTCCTTATAAATAGGCGCGACCTAGGTCCTTTCCCATTCTCCTTATTCAGTCATCTTCTTCCTCGCACCTCCTTTCTTCGCTGCTCAAGCTCTGCCGCCGCCGCCATCGAACCCCTCGTCTTCATCGACTCAGGCCGCTGCATCACCCTGATTCGGACCAGAAAACGACGGCGACCCTCCGCAGCTCGTCCGCATCTGTGAGTTCTTTTTATCTCCTTTCTCAGATCTGCATTGGTACTGTTTTTTAGTTCGTCGACGTTCACCGCCGCCCGATGCAAACCTCCATTAGCTCTCACCTCTAATCCCTTGCTCAGATCGTAAAAATAACATAGAACTGTCGCGGAGGATGTTTTGTGCTTATTCTGTATGAAAACAGATCTCATTTCCTTGTTTTTGGAAGCCCTCCTTGAGTATATGAACTTCCCTGTACTGCTTTAGGTCTAGAATTTTTTCCTTTCTAGAGCATCATTTGATCCAAAAAAATGATTGCAACTTGTGAAACCTGTTTGTTCCACACTTAACCAAAAACTGCGTCTGTTGACTCTGTTTCAGCCATAGTAGTTCATGTGACCGGTTTAAGATAATACTGACTGTCAACATTGCCTGCTTTTGGCGACTTAAGAAAATTTTCATCATCTTTAATACCTGCAGTTGTTTAAACATTATCACACAACCACCTGTATGTCATTAGGCCCCTACTTAAGCCGCCATCTCAGACAACCCAATAATGCTTATTCTCCGGGTTATAATAAACCGGAAAATTTCCTTTATCTTGTTGTAGGCTTCAATTTACTCAATGGCACCCAAAGCTGTTAAACCTCCGATTACCTGCAACTGGGTCCCATCAATTGTTATGGAGAGCAAACTATCAGAGTTTGTGAAGTCCGGCCATCTGCCCAAGAAGGACGTCATGTCTTATCGTGCTCCTGACCCGTCTAAAGAGAAACCTCAACCCAAGGAAGGGGAGGTGATCATTTTTACCGACCACATGAGCCAGGGATTTGCTCCTCCCGGTTCAAAATTCTTTAGAGACGTTTTGCACTTCTTTGACTTAAGACCTCAAGACATCGGGCCCAACTTCGTGTCAAATATCTGCAACTTTCAAGTTTTCTGTGAGGTCTACCTTGGAGAAGAACCCAGCCTACTTCTGTTCAGGGAATTGTTCTATTTGAACCGGCAGAATGAACGGGCCAACGGGCCCAGTCTGGAGCTTGGTGGCATATCAATTCAAAGGCGGAGAGACTGCCTGTTCCCTTATGCTGAATTGCCAAGTCATCCAAAGGAATGGAACCAGACATGGTTCTACTGCCAAGATACTTCTCCGGCTGGCAAAAATCCACTGCCCGGCTTCCGCGCATTGCGCCTTGAACCTATTCACCCGCTGCCGGATAAGTTGACAGCTATTGAACGCCTGCCACTCACCCCCAAAATCAAGAGGATTAAAGCTCTTTTAGGGAATGGCTTAGATGGTATTGACTTGGTCCGAGTCTGGATTGCTTGGAGAATAATTCCGTTAAGCCGCCGCACCGGCTTAATGTGTAATTATTCAGGCGAGAAGGATGACCCTCAACGTCATAACCCTGGCGACTTACCAAATGACGTAGTGGAAGCTACAACTCAGTCCTTGTTGAAAGAGGGCACAGTGAACAGTAACGCCTTCGGCTTACTACCTTTTGCCAGAAGAACCCGGCCCCTGCAGTAAGTTTCCAGCCATCGGGTTATGTTTCATCATGTTAGGCTGTATTCTTACGCATAACCAGTTATAACCTTTTACAGGCAAATGATAGCTTCTGGAACACGCAATATGATCATGAGGCGGCCAAGAAAGCCAGGGTGGCTAAGAGAGCCGAAAAGAAAACCACCAAGCCCACCACCTCAAGGAAAAAGAAGCCAAGCGCCTCTGAGCTGTTTCAGCTTGATGATACTGATGATAATGAGGAAGATGTAACCTTTGAATTTCCCTTTCTCCCTTATTTCTACCTTACTGATGCTAACCTTCTTTCAGGAAGACACAAGCAACAGCCAACCCGTCGAGGAAGAGGTAATTGTAATCTCCTCCGACTCCGAGCTTCAGCCGCGTCAGAAAATTCGAAGAGTAACCCGGAAAGTAAGATTTTCACATCCTTTGTCTTACCAAGATCCTGACTTTCTTTTGAAGCGACAGATTTATGAGAGCCGAAGGCAGACCCGGACCAGCAAAGACACGGAACTCTCCTCCGGCTTACCTGATGTGACTAGGAAATGCCAGACTGAGGTTATCTCCGATTTACACCTTCTTTTTCATTTGGCGGGTTTCATTTGTTAGCCTCTCAATTATTCTGACTCCAACTATCAGGATATTTCACCTTCCTCCGGTGAGTCTATGCAGTCCAACATGCCAGCCTTCAAAACTGCTCCCGAGTAATATAAACTTGTTGTACCTTATGCTTTATTTTACTCATATTTGCTGTATTTAACCTGTCTACCTTTTCCACAGTGTGCAAGTAAAGCCCAGCAAAAGGGCAAAAAAGAATAAGCCACCCCAAGAGTCGGTTGTGACTGAACCAGAGCTGGGCACAGCTGCTCCTGATGCCTCTGCTCACGAGCCGCCGCCTCAACCGTCTCATGATGTTCCTATATCTTCCTCTGACCCGCCTACTGAACAAACCTTCAACGATTCTGGTAACCCGGAGGCTCCTAGCCCCACCAAGGCAAATGATCAGGAAGTTGAAATTCTCAAGACTCAGTTTGTTGAGCCGGCACAGCCGTCTGTACTTGCCAAGTGTTCTAAAGAGGAATTGGTGGAACGCCGGAAGGCCAAGATGGACGTCGCTGACTATACACATTTGAGTATTGGAGAGATTGTCTCCGGCTATATCAATCAAATACAAAGCAACCGTGACCTGGAAATTGACATGGTGAAGCAGATACAGCAAAAATCTAAGGTATGACTTATGCTAGCTTACTTTCAATCACACTTACTGTACCAGCCCCCAAGTCTATTGCTTATGAATAAATATGCTGTAGACTTAGAAAAATTGTTAGAGCTACTTGCCCGGCTTAAAGAAAAATAATTGAACCGGATGTAACACAATACCTTGAAGTTGCGATATACATCAGCCCCCAAGTGCCAAAAATGTTTGCTTGCAAGGTATTTGGGACTTAATATTCAGGACCGGCTTAATAATTTAGAAAGCTTCGGTATACATTACCCCCAAGTGTCAAGTATCTTTGCTTGCAAAGTGCTTGGGACTTAATAGTACTTACCGTAACTTTACTACTATCCGGTGCAATGCAGGCCACCATAAGTAAATTTGAATCGGAGATTGCTGATTTGAAGAATCGCCTGGCGACCCAGGAAAGTGAAATTGAAAAGGCCAACTCCAAATTTGAATTCAGCGTCTCTGAACAAGAGAAGTTGAAGCAAAATTTTGAATCGGAGAAGAAAATTTGGGCTGATGAAAAGGCCGCACTGGTTACCCGGGCCGAGACAGCAGAGGCATCGCTTGCGGAAGCAACGGCCGAACTGTCTGACTTAAAGCGCCAGATATCTCGAATGGTTTCAGCAATCTTCGGTGAGTGACTTACTCAAACCTTAAACACTGCAAAACTCCTTGAATGACCATTTCAGTTGTCTCCTCTGACTCACCTTATGCTTAATAACGCAGGCCCCAGGAGCACAAATCTTAAGCAGAACATGGTGATCAAGCTGAAGGCGGTTTATACTCTGGTGGAACAACTCTACACTGGGTCACAACGTGCTCTGGCTGTTGTGGCTTTATCAAACGATGTTCCTTATCTCCTACAAGATGTGCTGAAGCGGCTTGCTGTGCTACCTCAGCGAATCCAAGAGTTAAGACAAGCATCTGCAAGAGCCGGAGCTATAGCCGCATTGAGCCGGGCCAAGGTGTGGCTTCCAGAACTAGACCCCGCTGATATTGCTCTTGGGTATCCAAGTTTAAAGGAAGATGGCACCGTGTTTAATGATAAGGATTTCACCGCCTATGTGAAGGATATACGTCCGGTGGCTACTCTTATTGGGAACGATACTGACCTCACCAAGTGTCAGCCGGGTTATGACAAGGAGAATCGGAGAATCCCCATGCCGCATTACAACGATGTCAGCTTGATCCCTCCAACCCGTAAGCACACCTTTGCTCCTGAAGTCGACCCAACTGGTTTAATAGATGATGAAGCTGAGTTTGAAGCCTTGAGTGGCATTGACTGGGCCTCATCATCCTTCCAGGACAAAGCAGCCGGCGGAGAGACGGAGAAGGATAACCCGGGGGCTTCAAGTCAACCCCAAGAGTAGCTTGTCAGGCGCCACCTGCTTTGTCATTGTAGAAAACAATGCATCATTCAGACTCGGCGAGTCTTGTAAAAAAGTAGAAGATACCTTGAGTTTTGCTATGCCTTTGCGCATGCTTATGGCCCTTAATACTTGCATAAACCGCCGCCATTATTCTCTTTGTAGTTTGTATGAATCTGTTATATCCTTTGCAAAAAGTACCTTGCATTGCCCTGTAGTGCTCACAGCTGTTTTTTCCGGCTTATATAAACCAACCCCTGAGGGTAAACTTAACTCCTAAAAATTGGCACATATAAGTTCACCTGGTTCTTAACAACCTGATGTAACTAACATTAATTCTGGAAGATTGTAATGTATTCCATTGTATCTGCAGGAGGGTCACAAGATACCTAATGTTGGCACTTGTAAAATATGATGAACAAAACTCAAGGGTTTCTGATTCAAATACGATCAGTGACCCGTTCCAAAGGGGTTGAGCTAAGATTCGGATACGATCTGTTAGCCCCCAGTGGCTATGGCGATGCCAATCAAGTGGGTATCGATAGCTATGTTCTCTTTGGTTCGAATACGACCTATGTTTGAACAGGAAGCCCCCAAGTGACCATAAGAGTTGTTTAATGACGCTGATTTGAATACGATCCACGTCAGACCCAAAAGGAGTTAAGCTATGATTCAGATATGATCAAGAAGCCCCCAAGTGGGTTTGGTAGTATGCCGATCAAGCGGGTATCGACATCCATGTTCTCTTTGGTTCGAATACGACCTATGTTTGAACAAGAAGCCCCCAAGTGATCAACGGCTAGATTCAGATATGATCATAAGCCGGACCAAAGGAAAGCCGGATTCAGATATAATCCGCTTCTCCTTGGTTATCTCCACCACCTGACAAGGAAAAACACATAAACCTTTTAGGGAGTGGAAAAAAGGACAGAGGTCCTGCTTTATTGCTTTATATAATATACATAGTATAAGTATATACACATTAGAGCCGACGGCTCAAGTATAATAAGGCCGAAGATGAGCGATATTCCACGGCCGACGGGTCTCCTCCTCCGACCTACGTGAGTCTTTGTGCTCTCGAACATTGATAAGGTAGTATGATCCGTTGTTCAGATTCTTGCTGACCACAAAGGGTCCTTCCCAAGGAGGGGATAGCTTGTGCATGTTAGATTGATCCTGGATGAGTCGGAGCACTAAGTCGCCTTCCTCAAAGGTTCTGGACTTAACCCGGTGGCTATGGTAGCGACGCAAGTCTTGCTGGTAAATCGCCGAGTGGGCTATTGCCAAGCCTCGCTCTTCATCCAACAGGACAAGTGCATCTTGCCGAGATTTTTCATTGTCTTCCTCAACATAAGCCGCCACACAGGGTGAATCATGACGGATGTCACTTGGCAGGACTGCCTCTGCTCCATACACCATAAAGAAAGGCGTGTAACCCGTAGATCTGTTAGGTGTAGTATTGATGCTCCAGAGTACAGAAGGTAACTCCTCCACCCAACAACCCAGCGTCCGTTGTAAAGGGACCAAGAGCCAAGGCTTGATACCCTTCAAGATTTCTTGATTGGCTTGTTCTGCTTGACCATTTGATTGAGGGTGAGCTACAGCTGAAACGTCAAGCCGGATATGCTCTCGTTGACAGAACTCTTCCATAGCTCCTTTGGAAAGGTTAGTACCATTATCAGTTATGATGCCGTGTGGAAAACCAAAGCGAAAAATCACTTTTTTCATAAACTGGACTGATGTGGCTGCATCACACTTACTGACTGGCTCCGCCTCCACCCACTTTGTGAACTTATCAACCGCCACCAAGAGGTGATTCTTTTTATCCTTAGATCTCTTAAAAGGCCCGACCATATCAAGCCCCCAGACTGCAAACGGCCAGGTGATTGGAATCATCCTCAATTCTTGAGCCGGCACATGGGCTCGTCGTGAGAATTTCTGACATCCGTCACATTTACTGACCAAGTCGTTCGCATCAGCATGAGCCATCAGCCAATAAAACCCATGACGGAAGGCTTTCGCCACAAGAGATTTTGAGCCGGCGTGATGACCACAATCACCTTCATGAATTTCGCGAAGGATCTCCTGACCCTCTGTAGGTGACACACAACGTTGAATCACTCCAGTGACGCTGTAATGATGTAACTCGCCATTGACAATTGTCATGGACTTGGACCGCCGGACGATTTGTCTTGCCAAGGTCTCGTCCTCCGGCAACTCTCCCCGGGTCATGTAAGCCAAATAAGGCACTGTCCAATCAGGGGTAACGTGGAGAGCCGCCACCAGCTGTGCCTCCGGGTCTGGTATTGCCAGATCTTCTTCTGTAGGTAACTTAACAGAAGGATTGTGCAAAACATCAAGAAAGGTGTTAGGCGGCACCGGCTTACGCTGAGACCCCAGCCAGCTTAAGGCATCTGCTGCCTCATTCTTCCTTCGATCAATGTGTTCCACTACGTAACCCTTGAAATATCCAGCCACAGCATCGACTTCACGACGGTAAGCCGCCATGAGGGGATCTTTAGAGTCCCACTTGCCTGACACCTGTTGAGCCACAAGGTCTGAGTCTCCTAAGCATCTTACCCGGCTCAAGTTCATCTCTTTGGCCATCCGCAGACCATGGAGCAGGGCCTCATACTCAGCTGCATTGTTAGTGCAAGGAAACATAAGCCGGAGCACATAACAAAATTTGTCACCTCGAGGGGAAGTTAATACAACTCCAACCCCCGAGCCTTCCAACTGTCTGGACCCATCAAAGTGAATAATCCAATAAGTGTTATCGGGCTTCTCCTTAGGTGCCTGTAGCTCTGTCCAGTCGTTGATGAAATCCACCAAAGCTTGAGACTTAATGGCAGTGCGCGGCGCGTACTTCAGACCATGAGGCCCGAGCTCGATGGCCCATTTGGCGACTCGTCCTGTAGCCTCTCTGTTCTGAATAATGTCTCCCAAGGGGGCAGAACTTACCATAGTGATAGGGTGACCTTGGAAGTATTGCTTCAGCTTCCGGCTTGCCATGAACACCCCGTAAACAAGTTTCTGCCAATGAGGATATCTTTGCTTTGACTCGATGAGTACCTCACTGACATAATAAACCGGCCGTTGAACCGGGTGTTCCTTACCAGCCTCCTTGCACTCTACCACAATCGCCACACTGACGGCTCGTGAATTAGTAGCCACATATAACAGCAAAGGCTCTTTGTCAATGGGAGCCGCAAGAACGGGCGGCTCAGATAACTGCCTCTTCAAATCCTCAAAAGCAGCATTAGCGGCATCACTCCAGACAAAGGTGTATGCCTTCTTCATTAATTGGTACAGCGGTAGGGCCTTCTCACCTAACCGGCTTATGAACCGGCTCAAAGCGGCAACACGACCCGCCAATCGCTGAACATCATTAATACATGCCGGTTTAGCCAAAGAAGTGATTGCCTTAATCTTCTCCGGATTAGCCTCAATGCCCCTGTTTGAGACCAAGAATCCCAAAAGCTTGCCTGCAGGTACACCAAATACACACTTCTCCGGGTTAAGCATCATTTTGTAAACCCGGAGATTGTCAAAGGTTTCTCTGAGATCAGATATCAAGGTTTCCGCCTCTCTGGATTTTACTACTGTGTCATCCACATAAGCATGAACATTGCACCCAATCTGATCGTGAAGACAATTCTGTACACACCGTTGATAAGTTGCCTGGGCACTCTTGAGTCCAAACTGCATAGACACATAGCAGAAGGCTCCGAACGAGGTGATGAAAGCCATTTTCTCCTGGTCCTTAACTGCCATCTTGATCTGATGATAGCCAGAATAAGCATCCAAAAAACTCAAACGTGCACAACCTGCCGTAGCATCAATGATTTGATCAATACGGGGGAGAGCAAAAGGATCAGACGGACAAGCCTTATTTAGGTCCATGTAATCCACACACATCCGCCAGGTGCCGTTTTCTTGAGTACGAGCACCGGGTTAGCCAACCATTCTGGGTGAAAAACTTCAACAATAAACCCAGCCGCCAAGAGCCGGGCGACCTCTTCTCCTATAGCTTTTCGTCGCTCTTCATTGAATCGCTGCAGAAATTGCCTGACCGGCTTATACTTCAGATCAATATTAAGAGTGTGCTCAGCGAGTTCTCTCGGTACACCCGGCATGTCAGAAGGTTTCCATGCAAAGATGTCCCGGTTCTCACGGATGAACTCGATGAGCGCGCTTTCCTATTTAGGATCCAAGTTGGCACTGATGCTGAATTGCTTAGATGAATCGCCTGGAGTGAAATCAACAAGCTTAGTCTCTGCAGCCGATTTAAACTTCATGGCCGGGTCATGCTCCGTAGTCAGCTTCTTGAGAGAAGTCATATCTGCCGGGTCAACGTTATCTTGATAAAATTTGAGCTCCTCTGCTGCACAGACAGACTCGGCGTAAGCCGCATCGCCCTCTTCACACTCCAGGGCCACCTTTCGGCTTCCATGCACAGTGATGGTACCCTTGTAACCCGGCATTTTGAGCTGTAGATACACATAACACGGCCGTGCCATGAATTTGGCATAGGCCGGCCGCCCGAACAAAGCGTGATATGGACTCTTGATTTTGACCACCTCAAAAGTTAACTTTTCCGCCCTAGAATCATGCTCGTCTCCGAAGGCCACCTCTAGCTCAATCTTCCCCACCGGATACGCCGACTTACCGGGCACCACTCCATGGAAGACGATGTTGGAAGTATTTAAATTCTTATCAGTCAAGCCCATGCACCGAAAGGTCTCGTAATAGAGGATGTTGATGCTGCTACCTCCATCCATAAGCACTTTAGTAAACTTATAACCACCAACTTGTGGTGCCACCACTAGGGCCAGTTGACCTGGATTATCAACCCGGGGAGGGTGATCCTCCCTACTCCAGACAATAGGCTGTTCCGACCACCTCAAGTAACGAGGGACTGCCGGTTCAACAGAATTCACAGCCCTCTTATGAACTTTCTGATCACGTTTACACAAACTTGTGGTGAACACGTGATACTGCCCACTGCTTAACTATTTTGGATGGCTCTGATAACCCGACTGCTGCTGCTGCTGACCTCCTTGACCAGACTGCTGTTGATTATAACCACCCTGGTTTCCTTGAAAATCGGATCCTGAACCACCGCCCGGGCCATGAAAGCCGCCGGCTCCTGAACCGCCGCCTGGGCCTTGATTTCCATCAAATGTGTTAGAATTCTTGAAAGCTTTCATGATTGCGCAATCCTTCCATAAATGAGTCGCTGGTCGTTCCCGGGTGCCGTGTTTCGGGCAGGGTTCATTGAGTAGTTGCTCGAGAGACGGACCTGACCCACCAAACCGGGGTGGCTTTCCTTTGCACTTCTGATTGTTACCCTGTGCATTGGCCACAAATTCTGGGTTACTGTCCGCCATACGCTTATTACCTCCTTGACTCGCCGGGTTATGCTGCTGACCCTTTCCATTGCCGTTCTTCTTTCCCTTCCCTGTCTTTTCCTCATCAGACGCGGGATCCTTGGTACTATCAGAATCGGCATACTTGACTAAAGTCACCATCAGCGTCCCCATATTGTTGCAATCACGCTTAAGGCGCCCCAACTTTTGTCTTAGAGGCTCAAAGCGGCAATTCTTCTCCAGCATGAGAACTGCTGAGCCGGCATCCATCTTGTCAGACGAATGTATTATATCCTTGACCCGGCGCACCCAATGAGTCTTAGATTCACCTTCTTCCTGCTTACAATTTGTCAGATCCACAATTGGCATAGACTGCTTGCAAGTATCTTTGAAGTTCTGGATGAAACGAGCTTTTAGCTCCGCCCATGAACTAATGGAGTTGGGTGACAAACCCTTTAACCAAGAACGGGCCGTTCCGTCCAGCATCATGGTGAAATATTTAGCCATCGCTTCATCACTAACCTCTAGCAGCTCCATAGCCATCTCATAACTTTCAATCCATGCCCCAGGCTGTAAATCAGCCATATAATTCAGCACCTTCCGAGGCCCCTTGAAATCCTTGGGCAGGCGTACATTATGCAGAGCTGGTACCAGACAAGGAACTCCTCCGGTTCTAGTAGCAACTCCCGCTTCAACGGAAGTCGTCGGGTAAGCCGGTGAGTTCTGTTGGGCTGCTAGTTGAGCCGCCAGCTGAGCCGCCCGCTCGTCCTCCTGACGTATCCGTCCTGAACCGGGTTATACCCGCCGGGCTGGTTCCGGCGCTGAGCGTTACTTGACAAGGCCTCTGACTCCATGTGTCTATTGTAACTCGGGCTCCGATTTTGACGAGGCGGAGCTAACCAAGGCGGAGGAGTCGAGTGAATCCTATCCCGGCTGTAGGAGTAGGTTTCTTGCTGAGCCAGGGCTGTTTGGACAAGTTCTCTGATCTTCCGGGTTTCCACCGCTGTCGGATCATGCCCATCTACTGGGAGAGCCGCCAAACGTGCTGATGCTGCGATTAAGTTCTCCATGGGGTTGGAGAAGTGACCCTACGGTATTGGTACATAATTGGGCGGTGCCATATTGCCGCGAGGCGGTGCCATCCCCTGAGGCCGGACTGGACCTCCCACTCCGGACGTAATAAGCTGATTCGCACCTGGCGGGTTACTTGGGCCGGCCCCGGGTGTAGCAAAGAGATTCCGAGGATCATAATTCTGAGGTAAACGGGACTGAGTTTTCTGATGTCTCCTCCTCATTACCTCATTAGATGCGTTCAGGCTCAATGTGAGCTGCAAGGCTTCTGCCTGAAGTTGCTGCGCCCGTACGTCCAAAGCCGTCCACTCTGCTGCTAGTCTAGGGTCCTCAGCTGCTAAGGTTTCTTTGACCCGGGCGATCTCGTCGCGGACCTGAGCCACCTCAGCCTCATGCTCAGATTGGTTCACAGGGATGACTGTAATAGTTAACAAAGCCGTAAGCTTATCCATGAGATCCATCAGCACCTGAGCCGGTGAGCGCACGGGGCCTCCTGCCCCGGCTGCTCCTAACCCGGACGTTATCGCCGCTGAGGCCATAGAATTTTGACCGGGTTGAGTACCAGCCATGAAGACTCCTGCCCGGTTTGGCGACTCTGAGAGGTCAGGAATAGTGCTGCCATCGGAACAGCCCCCAAGCGCGCCATCTTGAACTTGATACAGTGAATCGGTTGAGCCGGCAGATGAATCACCGTCAGAGAGGACGGCCGGCTCACCATCACCTTCAGATCCTTCAGGAAGTTCACCTCCATGGATGCAACCCACAAAGGCACGCTTCACGACGGGTTGAGCTCGGGCGGGTTTCGCACGCTGAGCCGTCTCGACGAGGTCGGTGCAGCTGTCCGGCTCAGGGCCCGTCTCACCAATTCGGCCGATGAAGACATGAATTCCGCCAAAGGGGACCCGGTAACCGTACTCAATTGAACCGGCGTCGGGGCCCCAGCCTTCGTCGTCGATGTAGATCTTGCCGCGACGACTCTTGGTCATCCGGCCGACTGCGTATCCCTTGAGCCCTTCGAAGCTGCCCTTCAAGAACTCGAATCCACCGTATGCTGGCCCCATGGTGGGCGCCAACTGTCGTGGAATTGTCACGGCAGATGTCCTCTTGCAAGGACTTGATCGTGGAGCCATCGCAACTAGGAAGCTTAAAGGGGTTAATCAGGACAAAGGACACGCTAGGTTTATACTAGTTCAGCCCCTTACGGTGAAGGAAGGCCTACGTCTAGTTGGGTTGGTATTGCTTGAGGTTTCGATGACCAGGGAGCGAGATACGCTATGCCCGGTTCTCGATCTCTGGTTTCTTGTCCCTAAGCCGCCAGTGGGTCGTCCCCTTATATACACGGGTTGACACCCTACGGCTTACAGAGTCCTAGACGGCTCATAAACAGTGTCCGGCTCGGTGACTAGTTATTTCTACCTTACAATACAAGTTGTGCCCTCATGGTGGCTTATCACCATGGGCCCTAAATCGTCTGTGGGCCTTTAGACCCTTTACTGAACCGCCATCTTCACATCTTGGTCTTGGGCTTCAGATGGGCTTCTCTTTGCGTAACCCGGCCCCTCCTGGCCGGCTTACGTACATAATTATATCCCCAACAGATGATATTTTCAAAAAAAATGATGATATTTGATGATATCTTCTGTTCTAGTCCTCATGAAAATAACAAATTTGATAAAAAACAAATTATTAGATGCAACAAGAAATAATGAAAAAAAATGTTACTAATGGCGCACCAGAGGAGGGTGTGCCATTGCTGTCAAAAAAAAGTTACTAATGGCGCACCAGAGGAGGGTGCGCCATTGCTATCAGAAAAAAAACTACTAATGGCGCACCAGAGGGTGGTGCGCCATTGCTATAGTGTCTAGCTGGATACCCTCCCCCCTTCCCTCTCCCTCGCCAGATCCCCCTTCCCTCCCCCGCCGCGCCCGCTCTGACAACCCTCGGCCCGCTCCAACGACCCCGGCGCCCGCTCCACACCCGCTCCGGCTCCCCCGCCTGCCGCCACGACTGCCAGCCCGACGCCATGGCACACCCAGCCGTCCGAAGCCTCCGCTGCCCCGCAGCCGGCACAGGAGCCCAGCAGCGCCTCCCTCCGCCGCCCCTACTGCGCCGCCGCCCGTCCTCCTTTGCCCGTAAGCCCCCCTCTACTCCAAACCCCTGACCCCTTCTTGTCTCGTCTCTACAGGTAGACCGCGCCGGCAAGCGACCAGGACGACGCCCGGAGAGGAGAGGAGGGCCTTCTCCTCACCGTGTAGTCGCCGACCTTGTCCTGCTCGAGGAGGAGGAGTAGGAGGGGCACACCCAGCCACCACAGTCACCGCAATCAAGGGCTTCTTCCACCTAGACCTCTAAATCCATGGTGCCGTCGTTCAGCCACCCAAGGTGAAGGTTCCCCCAACTCCCCTCCGTCCCCTCTCCCCTCCATGTTTCATTCGATCTAGCAGCCATGGATTTGGGTTCCTCAAGGCTGCCTAATTACTCTACCATGTGTTCCTACTACTAGCTCTAGCCATGGATAAGGGGCTAGTGTAGATGCAAAATAAGGTCAAATCCCTCTCGAATTTAGGTCAAATTAGGTTCAAATCCCTCTGAAATTAGTATGTAAAGCTCAGTGTTCTGAAGTTCTGATCAGTTCAGTACCTTAGTAAGCAATAACACAAGCTTGCTGCTAGTTCAGTACCTTTTGCTGCTAGTTCCTCAAGGAGTTCTGCTCAAAATTAGCTCAACAAGTTGCATCTGGCTTTTAGAAAGTTGTTTTGGCTTAAGAGGATAAGTTTTTGTATATACTGTCATAAAGTTCAGCAAGAACAGGGCATCAATAGTGCTACTCTAGTATCTAGTCGGGGAGGGACAAAATGGACAGGGCATCACTGTAGTTGTACTGCACAACAAACTATTAGTCTTAGGATTAACACTCCTCATATGAGATGAGAGGATTTTTTTAAATGGCTTTTCCCTCTAGCTAGCTTTAAATGGCATCACTGTAGCTGCCAATTTAGATAAACCTGAATTGACTTTTCCAGTGTTGTATTTGTCCCCTCGGATTATTGTAAATTATATGTAGTGAAGCATGCAAATTGGATTTGCTATAGTCAACCTATTAATATTTGTCAGTTTTGAAAATTCAGTTTATTCGGTTACTGAAAATTCAGTTAATTCAGTTAGGCACACAAATTTCAGAACTTTTGTGTGCCCTAGTACTTGATGTTTGAAGAAAATTCAGTTAATCCATCAAGGTGAGCACTGATGCTACAAAAGAGAAGACATGTATGAGTTTGGAGAAAGTGCCAATTTGATTTTCAGTTGCTAGCTACCTGTGATTTATTGTTTCAATTTGGATTCCAGAAATGTTACTGTTTGTTACTATGACCCAACTTTATCTGTACCATAGCATGCTACTATCAGTTATTTTTGAACATCAAATTCAGTTTGTATCTTGCGTTCTTTTTTTGTTCAAAATTTCTCAAACTCTGAATAAATAAAATTATTTGGAAAGAAGCACATGAGTATCAACAATAATTGTTTCTTTCTTCTTGAATGAATGGAGTACAATACAAGTTCAGGAACAAGGGACATTTTTTGCAATTGTGAACTCTCAATGCTCAAGTCTGGCAGTGTTTACAAATTCAAAGAGTTCACATGACTATTAGTCAAATACTCTAGTGTATTTAGTGTAAATATAGTCTGAAACTAGTAGAGCTCTTGTTGATTTGCAAATTCAGTTTAAATAAAAATTTGGTACATGACTACTGATCATGTATGAAAGATGTTGCTACTGGATGAGCACAAGAACTAATTAGTAGATTTTGATTTTGAATGATTTTGAATTTTTATGACTAGTGATCAGGTTTCAAATGATTTTGAATTTTTATGATTTTTATGCACATAGGTGAAGCCACTGACTACACTTCAGGTTCTACTCCTGGAACACTTCAGGAATTTTACTTCATAACTGGAGTATTTTGATGATATTGGGGGGGTCTTGTCTCCAACCATCGTGTCGTGATGATATTGTGGGGTGTTTTGGGGTTGCAGCTGGGTGGGGGTGGGGTAATGAATTTGCAGGTACCCCGAGAGGCCCTTGAGTTTGCCGGAATGTCTATTAACTTCTGTTCCGGCAAATTCGGGTACTCCATATGTCCTATTTTCAGCAAAGGTCATGCTGAAATTTTCCGTGAATTTTAGCATGACTTTGCTAAAAATAGGACATATGGGGTACTTGCGACTAATGCATGGGCTGGGGTATCTTAGTACTTAGTTAAGTAGGATCAACTGCCCCGCCATTCTTGTTGCATTAAACCATAGGTGGCAATAGAGCCAAGTGATTAGGCCCAACTTAGAATTCTCCTTAGCATCGATAAACCCTAGATGATAAACCCAACATAGGTGGCAATAGAGCCAAGTGATTAGTGCCAAGTGATTAAGCCCAACCTAGGGTGCCTCGGCATCGATAAACCCTAAATGATGAAAACTTAACTTGGCTTCTATAGGGTGCCTCGGTGTCGATGAGAACCTAAATGATGTACGCTTAGGCTTTTAGGGTGCCTCAGCGTCGACAAACCCTAAATGATAAAAGCTTAGCTTTTAGGATGCCTCGGTGTCGACAAACCCTAAATGATGAGTCCATGATCTTGTTCCTTGACAATAACCAACTTTTTGACCAATTTTTTTTCCTATTTAGAGCGAAACATGGCCCACAACGATGAGGCCGGCGGTTCAGGCGGCAAGCAATTCTGGGAGCTGTCCCAGGAGTTGGAGGAAGAACCTCACTGCTATGAGGACGTCGCAGAAGACACCGATCCTGACTACACAACCCCTAGTGGCATCGGGGATGACACCACTAATGATGGCGTCGCGGATGCCACCACTGATGATGGTGGCACACGCACAGATGGCAGCCAACCGAAGAGGCAACGGAAGGACCGGCGCCCGAACGTGCTCAGCACCGTCAGGGTGGAATTTACTGAAGTGAACTCTGACGGGCATCCGACGGCGCCCAAACATGTAGTCAAGGGGTACTCGGTTCAGCTCGGGTGCATTCTCCAGAGCACCGCCTCGATCAACACCGAGAACCTAAGGCATAAGGACCGAGGGAATTTGCGTAGCCTCCTCTTCACAAAGCTGCACGAACTATACAAGTTCCTCGCTGAGTTCGCAAACACACGCCTCTCGGGGAATAAAGTGAACGGTGCCGCCCTCACGAGGATGAGCATGGCCCTGTCTACTTGGAAAAGCACGGTGAAGGCAATGATTGACAATGGTGATAGTTATGAGAAGATCAAGGCGAAATATCCTTTGATTAGCGAAGATGACTACAAGGAGTTCAAGATCAAGTGCAAGAGCCCCGCAACCTCCAAATCAAGTCAGTGGGGGAAAGAAATGCGGCAGTTGAACTTAGGGGTCCACCAACTCGGTCCCAGCGGTTACAGAGTGGCGGAGCCTATATGGGACAAGGAGGACGCGGAGCGTGTCGAGCAAGGCCTACCGCCCCGCTTTGAGAAATACCGTGACAAGCAGACCAGGAACTTTCTCAGGGCCCGTTACAAGGAGGACCCGGTAACAAAGGAGCTTACCACGGATCCGAAGACCAAGGCGCTTGAGCTTGTTCTGGTAAGGAATACACCCCCGTGTAATTAGCTCCATATGGTTGCATTCTAATTAATCCCCAATATTTCTAAATGGTTCATGTTCCTTCCGCGGGATAAAGAAAGTAGTAGCGCGGGGTCGTATCAGAGTTCCCCTTTCGACACCCCTTTGAATAGGGCGTTTAACATAATGAAAAACAGGGATAAGCTCAGTAAGCCAACGTCAGCTGGTCGTGTGGCCAGCAAAGGCTTGTCCACAAAATGGTAGTCATACTATACCGCTGGTGGGCGAAAGGAGAAAAAGACCAGCTCAGAAAGCCAGGCGCGCGAGGTTCAAGAACTCAGGGCACAGGTGGCGTGGATTCCGGAGATTGTCCAAGAGCAAGTGCAACAACAACTGGGATCGATGCTCGCCGGCATTATGCCTACCTTGATTCATGGGATAACGACGTGGATTGCGGGTGGCCAACAGGGGCCGCCCCCGATTCCCAGCTTCACGGCCAGCAACTCGCACAACGCGTAGGCGGCACCATTGGTGTCTCCGGCGGCGGCGGTATTGGTGTCTACGGCAGCGGTGCCATTGGTGTCTCCGGTGGCGGCGGTATTGGTGTCTCCGACGCCGGCATTGGAGCTTAATGCACCCGGGTGTACGCCAGCCGGCACCTCGCCAGCAAGCGGCCCCTCCGTTAGTTGCACGCCCGCCATTGGCGGTGCCTCGACATTAGCCGAGCTCGACGACATCACGGTAACTAAGCCTCTCGGCCGAGGACTTCATCTCCTTGCCTTTGACTGGGCATCCCTAACGCCCTACATGTTTTCGCAGGGCGCCACCGACGTTCCTTGCACTCTCCTGCACTTCGTGGGCGGCGAGTTGGTCGATGTCGCCAAGGGCAGAATCGTTCAACCGGGCAACCCCGTGTTCCACGGTAATCCGATGCCACCCACAATGTATAGGGTTGAAGTGGTTTGGGTGCTGCCAGGCTGCGACGAGCTGTTACCTCCGCTTCGACCCGCTGGGGCCGACGAAGAAGATGAGATGACCCTCAGCGCCTGCGTAAGTTGGCCCCTACTTTGGTCGAAGAGCCAGATTTGTTTGGGGGCGGGGGACACCACCCCACAGACAAGACCGCCAGTCGTGCCGGCGCCAAGCCATGGCAAGAATGCCGCAACGCTACCGGACTTGCCGGACATCCCTATGGCACAGGATCCGGACATGCATACGGCACAAGATCCGGACGACGACGACAACAGTACATTTACCAACGTAGATAAGTACTTTGCCGAACATGGGTACGATGACGAGTTCTGCGAGCCTCCTCCTCAAGAACCCAACCAACACGACCGCGATGTAGCTGGTACGTCGGAGAAACCCAGTTGCAACAGGCGTCGTCTGGCGTTCAGTTCTCAGGAGACGCCTCCAGCTGCCGCCTTCACCGAGCCTCAGATAGCTGAGGTGCGAAATATTATCAGCCCCAACACGCTCAAGAAGGCGGTCTTTGAGCAGAACTCGGTCCCATTACAACAGATCAAGAAGAAGAGCCGGAAACGGCAGACTAAAAAGGGCGCTGGGGCGAGCCAGCCGGCACCGAGTACGATCCGTGCTCAGGACGGGCCACCTTCACCTAAGGATATCTCGAGGAGGGTGCATGTGGCGGGTAGGGCGATGCTACCGACAAATATGCTCAATGCTGCAACCGGTGCTATGCGGAGTCTGCACGACAGTGTTCTTTCTTTGGAGAAGCGGCGTCTAAGAGAGAATGATGTGGCATACCCAGTTTTCGTGGCCAAGGTGCCATAGGGCAAGGGCTTTGTGTATGGCGACATCGGGGGTACGATCGTCCTGCGGTTTGATGACATCTTTGCTATGTTTAACCTTCATCCGCTGCACTACACCTTCGTTCGGCTGTTTTCATTGAGTATGGAGATGCGGATCATTAGAGACAAGACCGCGGACATCGTGATCGTCGACCCCTTCTACATGCGTGCCAAGCTCTTGAGCAGTGCTGGGGACCGCCAAGTCACGAGTTCACACCTCGAAGACGTCATTCTGGCAAACCCATATAAGGATAACTTCCTTGTGGCTTACTTTCCCGAGTAAGTCATCCCTTAACCGCCCCGTAACATATGATTTCTTAGATTTCGATCGTTCTTTTTTTTCTAACATTCCATGTTCTTTGCAGTGACACACATTGCACACTCATCCTCTTAAGCCTGAAATATTCCATGGCCACGTATTTCGACCCAAACCGTAACTCCAAGATAGACTACACAAATATCAAGAAAGTTCTTGATGATGTTCTCCCCGGCTACGCCAAATCTGGAGGCACCTTCACCAGGGCAGTTCGTAAGTATGGCAAGCACGTGTTCGCCCACAATACGATGTTCTGCTGCGTCAAGCAGCCGCCTGGCGGTCAGAAGGATGCCTACTACGCCCTCCATCGCATGCGGGCGATCGTAAGGGACCATCATCACCTTCTGCTACCAAATAATCTCAAAGATTGGGCCGCGAGCTTGTCGGCAATCCAGGACGCGGACATCAGACAAGAATTCTTTCGCATCCAATCGGAGTTTGCGGACATCATCCATCAAGATGTCCTTCATACCACGGGGCAGTTCTACCTCAGATATCAACCATCCAACAGGGAGATAGATGGAACGTTACAAATGCAGGCTGACAACGCCCGTGATTTCATGACCATCACGACAGACGGTGGCTTCATCCATGCTCCGGTCCCATGAGTCGAGTCAACAGTAGTGATGTTATGTGTAGTTCTGAAACATTGATTGGCTCATGTTGTAATTAAACTTTAATGAACTTGTATGTCTCTTTGGTTTGGATAGTCGTTCAACTTAGATGTAATCCATGCTATTTATTAGTAGGACCATTAATCGTGCTATTAATGTCATGTCTTGCTTTTCTCTTCCGATCCTTTTGTTGCATACTTATATATTGCTTATGTATGTATTGTCTGTTGTTTGGCTTGTGCATAGAGATGCCGTTGTATGTCGTGTACAAGGGTAAGGTTCCCGGAGTCTACGATGACTGGGAGGAGTGTCGGAGACAGGTTCACCGTTTCAGCGGTAACAGTTACAAAGGGTACACCACTAGGGCGGAGGCGGAATCTAGATACGCCCGCTATCTAGCGGGAGAGAGGAGGGAGCGCTGGAGGAACCGGATGAAGACCAGTTTCATCGCGATGATGCTCATCGTGATGACCGCAGCTCTCTTCTATGTGATGGTAGTTTAGATGATCGATATCGACTTGTAATGTGAAGACAAACTCGATACTCTCGGTCTCGAGACTTGTAATGTTTTATCTTTGTTCGGTCTTTTGAATTCGGAGACTAATATGATGAATTGTATTCAGAGACTAATCTTCTATTGTATTCAATGAATCTGATGTTGCTGTGTGCTACTGTCTATATTATGTCAAATAATATATTTTGTAACCTGTGCAAAAATCAGAAAAGTAAAAATAAAAATAAAACCTAATATTCATACTAATGGCGCATCACTACAGAGTGCGCCATTAGTATGCCAAAGTATACTAATTGCGCATCACCAAACAGTGCGCCATTAGTATGCCAAGTATACTAATGGCGCATCACCAAACAGTGCGCCATTAGTATGCCAAGTATACTAATGGTGCATCCATCCGTAGTGCGCCATTAGTGTGCCAAAGCACATGATTAAATATGGCCCCTGGGAGGCATACTAATGGCGCATGGTGTTATATACTAATGGCGCACTGGGTGGTGCGCCATTAGTATACCAGATACTAATGGCGCACCAGTGGTGCGCCATTAGTAATAAATACTAGTGGTGTGATACTAATGGCGCACCAGTGATGCGCCATTAGTAGGCAAAACTGGTGCGCCATTAGTAGGCCTTTTCCTAGTAGTGGATCTCTCTCTCTCTCTCGTGTTCTTGAGGTGGTACGATCTTGATGTATCGCGAGCTTTGCTATTATAGTTGGATCTTATGATGTTTCTTCCCCCCTCTACTCTCTTGTGATGAATTGAGTTTTACCTTTGAGGTTATCTTATCGGATTGAGTCTTTAAGGATTTGAGAACACTTGATGTATGTTTTGCACGTGCTTGTGTATGTGACAATGGGATATCACGTGATCCACTTGATGTATGTTTTGGTGATCAACTTGTGAGTTCCGTGACCCCGTGAACTTATGCATAGGGGTTGGCACACGTTTTCGTCTTGACTCTCTGGTAGAAACTTTGGGGCACTCTTTGAAGTTCTTTGTGTTGTTTGAATAGATGAATCTGAGATTGTGTGATGCATATCGTATAATCATACCCACGGATACTTGAGGTGACATTGGAGTATCTAGGTGACATTAGGGTTTTGGTTGATTTGTGTCTTAAGGTGTTATTCTAGTACGAACTCTATGATAGATCGAACGGAAATAATAGCTTTGTGTTATTTTATTACGGACTCTTGAATAGATTGATCAGAAAGGATAACTTTGAGGTGGTTTGGTACCCTACCATAATCTCTTCGTTTGTTCTCCGCTATTAGTGACTTTGGAGTGACTCTTTGTTGCATGTTGAGGGATTGTTATATGATCCAATTTTGTTATTATTGTTAAGAGAACTTGCACTAGTGAAAGTATGAACCCTAAGCTTTGTTTCCAAACATTGCAATACCGTTTGTGCTCACTTTTATCATTTGTTACCTTGCTTTTTTTATATTTTCCGATTACAAAAACCTATATCTACCATCCATATTGCACTTGTATCACCATCTCTTCCCCGAACTAGTGCACCTATACAATTTACCATTGTATTGGGTGTGTAGGGGACACAAGAGACTCTTTGTTATTTGGTTGCAGGATTGTTTGAGAGAGACCATCTTCATCCTATGCCTCCCACGGATTGATAAACCTTAGGTCATCCACTTGAGGGAAATTTGCTACTGTCCTACAAACCTCTACACTTGGAGGCCCAACAACGTCTACAAGAAGAAGGTTGTGTAGTAGACAACCGCTTTAGTGGATTGATGGAGGAATGAATGTGGTGGTGCGTGGTACACTTGCCCGGCAAGGTTTGCCTCGGGGGCACAGCAACTACGTGTGTGGTGGCTTCGGGTTGTCAACTTTCCAACCTTCTAACCCCTCCTACGAGTGCCATGGGCCTCCTTTTATAGATTAAGGGGTCACCCTAGTGGCAAGGTGGTCATTAACCACTGATATGATAGCGAGCATCGCTATCATACCTAACTCTGCAGGCTGACAGGGTACATTAAATGCACCACAGAGTGTCACATCACTGGTCGCCTGGCAAGGCCTTCCGGGCTATCTCGCCAGCTCCGCACCTGTTCTCTTGACACGTCGCAGGATGGGTGTCATCTGTAGGCTTCTCTGTAGGAAATGGCTGCCATGTGCCGAAGGCTGCCACTTAATCATCTTGCGGCTTGATGCCGCACTGATTGATGACGTGAGTCATGCTTGAGTGGTTGGTGGGGTGGTTCTGCCCCCACAAGCCCCGGCAGGCTCTGTCGGGGAGCCTCGGCTGCTTGCTTCTGGTGGTGGCCCTGCCCCTTGTCGGGCTCGCCTGCCCGGCAAGGGAGGCCCTTCTGTTGCCGATATCTTGCTCTTTAGGCTCGATCTTGGTCCCTCGATGCTGCATGTTGGTTCTTAATATCTCTTGGTTCTTCTATCTCTGACTTAAGCTGGCGCTTCAATCTTGATCTTGTGGCCGTGCACAGTAGGTCAACAGGCCTAGGGTTTGTTGCACCCATAGAAGCCCCCAGGCCTGCCCCGAACGCGCTGTTGAGCGTCGTCGGGGTAGGGCCTAATAAGTGCATAGGCAAGGCTGCTGAAGGGGTTGGCCCCTTAAGTTTTCCATTGCTACTTCATCAGCCTTGATTCCGGGCCAGTTTCCGGTTTTCCCGCGTGCGACATAAAGCCAATAATGGTGGGGCCGCTCCAAGAAAGGCTTGCGAATGACTTTAACGCACGGGGTAGAAACTGCTAATTTACTCTTCCCATAGCGCGCCCTTATCCTTAGCCACGTATGCAGCATGGATCACACGGGGTAGGTAACGGAGGCTCGTGGCGCAGGAGGGTACCTTTGGAAATGGCCCTCCCATCTTAAATTGGCGGAGGAGGGCGGTGATCATTCGTGGATGGAGCGGCTGCCCTTCCCTGCATGACCTGTAAAGGGAGGAGCGGAGGAGGGTGGAGTCATTCATCTCCGAGGTCCTCCTCTCCTCAGCTTCTATTTCTTCTGGTCATGTCTGAGGGGGAAGCCAGGGGCCAGCCCCGGGCCCTGGCTTGGGGCATTCGTCTCCTCACACCAGTGTTGACGCTTGGGGAGTGAGCCTGGTCCTTGGCGTGGTGAATCTTTTGGTATATTCGATGCTCATCTGGGAGGAGGAGCTGGAGATCCTTGGTAATCCCAGCACTACCCCTCTAGGAGGTCTTGGGACTGTAGTCGATGAGGGGCACCCCTTCCGGCCCGCTGAGGCGATGGTAGCATTGCATGCCCGTTGTGGGTGATGCCGCTGCCGTCTCTGCCCCTCCCCCTTTTTTCCTTTCTTCTTTTTGTTTGGGGAGGGGCGGCGGGCCTTGCTCGTCACCCTGCACAGCTCCTGGGGGCACACCACCCGCGGGCCATGGCAGATGACCGCTCCGCTGGTCCTTCGTCGCCGCCCCCACCTGAATGCTCCTTTTCACTGGTACATCGACGCGCTAAATAGACGGTTTTAAACCCCTTTCTGCGATGGCATTTGGAACCGTCGCCAAGTGAATGTGGGCGATAGGGGGGTCCTTCCCACATGACCCAGAAATCATCGGGGATAGGCCCCCCTGGGACCCAGGCTGGGGCCGTGTGCGATCGGGCGAGGCATTGAAACCCAATCATTTCCGTAGGTATGTACATCCCACACGGTGAATCCCAGAAAATCATTTTTGTAGGTATGTACATCCCACACGGTGAATCCCAGAAAATCATTTCCGTAGGTATGTACATCCCACATGGTGAATCCCAGAAAAACATTTCCGTAGGTATGTACATCCCACACGGTGAATCCTAGAAAAACATTTCGGTAGGTATGTATATCATACACAGTTCTTTGTGTGGAAACATTTGTGCAAGGTGGCCTAACGCAAACAGTTCGCTGCCAGAACACGGTGAATCCTACTTTCTAGAAACCGTGTGGGTTGTTTGAGTTCATCGCCCATGGTGCTATCTAAGTAACCATCTGCAATAGAAAACCCCAATAAGAAGGGTAATTAGCCTATTATTGATAATCCATGTACTAATCAAACTGATATTTCTTATTAAACACTCCAGATATTTCATATCCGTATAAAAGCAACCAGGATTTCATAATCGAATTACATCTGATAGCTTCGACACTTAGTTACGCCATTACACAACAGCACCAACTTCCACATGCATCATCAAAAAACCTGTGGAAAGTAGCATCATACACGGTAAATAGACAGATGAGTCTCATCTAGGAAACTGCAGAAGCGGAAGGCAAATACTGAGCCTTCAGTGATGTTGAATGTCCTTGCAACTTTAGGCCAGTGGCTATGGATAATCGCCCACCCAACCTTCGTCCTCTTCAGCAAGACTTCAATATTGTACCGTGGGTGTTGAATGAATACCGTCCTCGCCTCTTGACCATGCAGGTGGTTTGAGAGGTAATCATCGGTGAACTGCTTTGAAAAGTACTGAAAACAAAGCTATGCATAAATCGCTGTTGTAAATTTTGAAATGGCACAAGGGGTAAAAACAAGGTAAAAGAGTTAGCACTAGCCTATAGTTGACTGATGTCTTCTTCATTGTGCAAACAAATATCTTGCTGTTATTCATCGCTAGTTTCTTCATCCTAACAATCTTTCCGAGTTTCTTGACTTGACCGATATTCATGGACATCTCATTTCCCCATATGCAAAATGGGTCGAACAGTGGGTCTAAGCCTTTGACAGCAGTACCTACATGTGAAAGACCAAATTGTAAGAAACCTAAATATTAGAATGATTCTTGCAACTGCCCAATAATGTGCTATTAGACAAAGGACCCTGCTTGAACAAACCTCGATGGTAAACCACAGTGTCTCCCATTGTTTCCCTGCAACACACATAAGGAAGATCTTGATATGGTTAACTGAGAGTTGCCATACTATCAGTAGAATATGTATTGAGTATAACCAAATTCAATTGGTGTCACATGCATAACAATACAAAATTGTACCCACAACAATTGAAATTCAAATTGCAGAACTGAACCAAACAGTTAAATGCACAGTAGACCAAATGAACCAAAATAGTTAACTGAGCACGATATTGCAGAATAGAAACATGTACTAGAAGATAATACAATTAAGAAGACAAAGAATGCTTGAGAATAGTACTACGAAATGTAGCAATTGTTGGACCGAAGTGTTAACCGAACATTACATTTAAGAGGACCAAACTGTTAACTGAACATCAGATTGCATATTAACATTACAGAGGACAAATCACTAGAAGGCACTGGCGGTGGCCTCGAGAAAACAACACGAACTATATTTTAAAGTAGACAACCGTGTGGCGGTGTCGACGGTGGCCTCGAAGACGAGGTGCTCCTCCAAGATATGGCGGTCGACACGCATGGAAGCCATAGCGACCTCGTTCGCACATGCAGCCACATGCTACTAAGCTCCACGTTATACTGCATGTAAAATGGCTGTGGGCGGTGCTTAATTGGAGGAGGGGGCAGTGATTTTAGTGGAAGGTGTCGCTCAGTTAGTCGGGGCATGTGGGACGGGAAAGGAGGAGGCTGGTGTGGGTGGGGTGTAGATTCCTGACCATATCCATGAGGCCGTGCAGCAAGAAGAAGGGTCGGCGGTGAGGAGGCTGCGCAACAAGAAGAAGGGTTGCTGGCAAGGAGGCGGTGCTACAAGAAGAAGGGTAGCCTGCAAGGAGGCGGCGCTGCAAGAAGAAGGGTCACCAGCAAGGAGGCTGAGCTGCTAGTAAGTAGTAGTGAAGGTTTGAACTTGGAAAGCAAGAAGGAACAGTGGAAATGTGGCTTTTTGTAGGAGGGAGGGGCGGGGAGATAGATATTTCCATGGTGGCAAAAAAATTTTGCTTGGTGCCGCAAGAAACTGGCGTGCAAGTGTGGTTCAAGCGGGGGCGATGGACTGTAGACGATGAAACTTCCTGCGTAAGCCAGACAAGACGGTGCGCCAAGATATTTTATATCGCATCCCACACGATTCTTTCTAGTAAACTGTTTGTGGTATACCCGATTTTTTCATTATGTTTTGAAAGACAAAATGGTGTTATGGAGGGAAAGGATGGTGTTTGAATTGCTATAACATTTACGTACATTGAACATGCAACTAGTACATGAGTGTCGTGTTTAAATTTGGAATTATTCTGGGTTCGTTTGGCATTTTTATGCATTAATTGAATTTTTGGGCATTTAATGTGCATAATTCAAATTTGAACTACAAGCACATGCTCCAATGCACCAAAGTTTATTGAAAAATCACATGTGTGTCTTTGGATGAATTTATAGGTCCCATGTAAGAAATGGGAATAAAATTCAAACATCTAGGTGTCGTGGCTCGGCCGGAATGATTGAGAAACTTGGTTTTTTAATTCCTGTAAATCCAAAACACGGCTGAAAATCATGAAACTTGGCATGGTGTCATGACATGGTACCAACATGCTGCGGTAATGTTTTTGGCCGAATTGGGGCAAGCTTTGGTGTAATCTTCTTACAAACCGGAGCTTCCCTCAAGAAGGCTCGTGGTTCCGAGAGGGAACGTGTTGTGTGTGAACCGACATACGTACACTACCTTCTCCTGCCTTAAGTTTTTTTACACTCGCAAATTAGACCAAATAGAAGTATCATGCTAAATTTTGGAATTATTCCAGGTTCGTTTGGCCTTTTTCATACATTAATTGAGTTTCTGCGCATTTAACGTGCATAATTCAAATTTGAACTACAAGCACAGGCTCCAGTGCACCAAAGTTGTTTGAAAAATCATATGTGTGTCCTTGGGTGATTTTCTAGGTCCCATGCAAGAGATGGGAGTGAAATTCAAACATCTGGGCGTCGAGGCTCGGCTGGAAAGATTGAGAAACTTGTTTTTTTTAATTCCTGTAAATCCAAAACATGACTGAAAATCATGAAACTTGGCATGGTGTCATGACATGGCACCAAGATGCTGCGGTAAATTTTTTGGTCGAATTGGGACAAGCTTTGGTGTAATCTTCTTGCAAACCGGAGCTTCGCTCAAGAAGGCTCGTGGTTTCGAGAGGGAACATGTCACCTCTGTGTGCGAAACGATATACGTACACTGCCTTATCCCACCTTAATTTTTTTACATAGGCAGATTAGTCCAAATAGAAGTATCGTGCTACATTTTGGAATTATTCCGGGTTCATTTGGCCTTTTTTATACATTAATTGACTTTCTGCGCATTTAATATGCACAATTCAAATTCGAACTAGAAGCACAGGCTCCAGTGCACCAAAGTTGTTTGAAAAATCACATGTGTGTCCTCGGGTGAATTTCTAGGTCCCATGCAAGAGATGGGAGTGAAATTCAAACATCTGGGCGTCGTGGCTCGGCTGGAAAGATTGAGAAATTTGGATTTTTAATTCCTGTAAATCCAAAACACGCCTGAAAATCATTAAACTTGACATGGTGTCATGACATGGCACCAACATGTTGCGGTAATTTTTTTGGCCGAATTGGGACAAGCTTTGGTGTAAGCTTCTTTCAAACCGGAGCTTCCCTCAAGAAGGCCCGTGGTTCCGAGAGGGAACATGTCACCTCCGTGTGCAAAACGACATACATACACTGCCTTCTCCCGTCTTATTTTTTACATAGGCAGATTAAACCTAATAGAAGTATCATGCTAAAATTTGGAATTATTCCGGGTTCATTTGGCCTTTTTTATACATTAATTGAGTTTCTGCGCATTTAATGTGCATAATTCAAATTTGAACAACAAGCACAGGTTCCAGTGCACCAAAGTTATTTGAAAAATCACATGTGTGTCCTTGGGTGAATTGCTAGGTCCTATGCAAGAGATGGGAATGAAATTCAAACATCTGGGCATCATGGCTCGGCTGGAAAGATTGAGAAACTTGGTTTTTGAATTCCTATAAATCCAAAACGCGCCTGAAAATCATGAAACTTGGCATGGTGTCATGACATGGCACCAACATGCTATGGTAATTTTTCTATCCGGTTTGCGAAGGTGCACATATTAACGATCAACAAAGTCATTTTGGAACAAGTGTTGTCACGTTAGAAATCGAAAACAGTGGTATTATTGAAACCGTGGGCGTTCTACTTACCAATTATGTGCGGCCATGTGTCCCCTTATTTTATTGGCTAGGAGGTGTCGCGCAAGGTAGCTATTTGAGTATGGGAGGCATTCGATCAGACCCCTGCACGTGCTCATTGGGAGGAGAGCCCTTTGGCCGCTACCCGCCCCGCACCTCCCTCCCAACGTCTGCATTAATGGCGCCCGAGCACCTGTTCTACGACGTGGCTATATGTCTCACTAGACTGAGATTTAAGAGAGAAAAATGAAAATCTAAAAAGAAAGTTTTGCACGGATCTTGATGTAAGATCCGACAAACCTATATAGCATCGACTACGACTTATAGCAAGCATGGTGAATATAAGGACGATGACAGTGGATAATAATTGTCTTACATATTTAGGAACATAATTAAAAAAGCCACATGCGGCAACGCCAGAAATACACAAGGGCAAAAGAAGAAGGAAGACAACAATCTGGCTCGTTGATCTCTACTTTCTTGATTCGTTGCGGCAGGCCGCGGGAACTAGTCTCCACGGCGAGCAGCAACGAGCTCTTTCTTGTCCTCAATATGCTGCTTGAGAGCATCCACGGATTCCTTCACCAGCCTTCTGCGCTTGATGCGCAGCATGGCATTCTTGTGCATAAGTTTCTCGATGATGACACCGGTCCTCTTCAACAAGGCAGTGGTCTGCTCCTGCTGCTCCGCACTTTCGATGATCTTCGCCCTCAGCAGGTCGTGCTCGGCCTGGCGCTTCACATTGCTCTCATTTAGTTGCCAGATGACTTCGGTAAACTGTTCAAACGAGGCTTTTAGGTCATCCTGCAACCTCGCCCACCTAAGGACGAGGGCACGCATGCACCTATAAGAGTCCTCGCCTGCCCGCAAGACATTCCTAGGCCGTCGCGGCACGGGAGGACATCTATGCTGCATTCGCGGCACGGCGAGACGTCTCTTCTGCTTCCGCGGCGCGGTCGGACCAGTCTGCTGCATCAACGGCGCGACGAGACGTCTGTGCTGCTTCGGCGGCGCGGTGGGACCTCTCCGCTGCTACGGTCGTGCGGCGGGACATGTTGGCTGCTTTCGTGGCGAGGCGGGACATCTCTCGTGCTTCCGCTTCCAGGCTCGCATCTCCCTGGTGGCAATCTCTCGACCCAGAACTCACGCTGGCCATGGCAGACACAAGGGAACGATGATGAATGACTTGTTTGTTTTTGTGGATGAGGAGTTGAGGAGGAATGTACAGTCATCTTGGAGTAGTAGTATTAATAACCGAGTAGTAATACGCTCCTAAGTGGGAAACCATTTAGGTCTTGATCAGTGTGAACAGGTTTGCAATTTGGGTTGTGACGGGACGTGGCCTCCCTGTTCTTCTAAAAAAATTGTGAAGGGATGCATGCTCAAAATTTACTGACGGTTATAAGTGCGGCACTATTCCCGGAAGGCGTAACGTGGGCACGTACGCCTTCTCGGCCGCGTACGTGGCGTTTGCACCATAGGGTGGACCGCAATAGGCAATGTCAGCACACATCTTGTTCCAACAACCGTGCGCGCTCGTTATTACCATCGCGCACGCTTCTTTTAATTAGAATGTGTGTGCTCGTCTAGCGCACACATGTTGAGCTATCTAACTGTTTCAGTTTGTTGTGGCTAATCACAAACAATTCATCCATGTGAAGTGTATGCCATCAATCACAGACACTTTGATCTGGCTGACCCGTTTTTGTTCTGTTGCCTAATCGCAAACAGTTGATCCTTCTGAAGCGTACGCCCTCAATCACACACACACACCTTGATTTGGCTGACTGTTTCTTTTGTGTTGCCTAATCACAAATAGTTCATTCGAGTGAACCGTATGCTCTATATCGCACACGCCTTCATCAGGTTGCCCGTTTCTTTTGTTCCGCCTCATCGCAAATAGTTCAATGGACTGAATCGTATGCCCTGGATCGCACATGCAACTTAAATCTGAACCGTGTTTGATGGCTCCGCCATCGCAAACGTTTTGCACCTTTTTATGGTTCTTTTACACCACCATTTGCGATTATTGCATCGCACACAGTTTCATCGAAGGGTCTCTGATCGTAGTGTTGCATTAGCAGCATCCTGCAGTAGTGTTTATTCTCCTTTCCCTCTTGCTTTAGTATCCTGGGAAGAGGAGCAGAGAAAGGAAAAGAGGGGTTTTTGGGTTTATATCTTTTTTTGATCTTAAACCAGCCGACACTTGCCAAATTTTAATTCAAATAATGTAATCCTTTCATCCATGTTTATGTTCTGTAATGCTTGTACTTGTATATGCATGTCAATGAAATAGATAAGCCTTGCCGGGAACATGTGCATGTATATGTCCATGCAGAGGCGGAGTGCCTCTTTACTGTAATTAAACGAGTTTTCCCCGGCAGGATATCCTGCCGGCACCCTTTTTTCCGCCGGAGAACCATGGCTGCCGGGGAACAGACTGAGGCGCCGGACCCTCGCCCGCTCCCTTTTCTCCAAGGGCTACTGCGACCATCTAGGCCGAAGCAACGTTCGAGCCAAGGATGGGAGCACCCTAGTGTAAGAGAGCGGCGAGGTTTCTCTATGCACAAGTTATAGCTTACATAACACTAATGGACAACAGGTAAACTTATCTGTTTGGCTTGCCGGGGATCATTGTGCCGTGCAATTTTCTCGTCCTTTATCAGAGTCAAGTTCTGGCAGGAACCTGCAACTCCATGTAGATGAGAATGAATGCAGGATGCAATCCTACCTAGATGCATATGCAAATGCTCATGAAATGCTTATGCAGTGATCTGGGTGTGCTTGTGCATGCATGTGATCTCGATCGGGGCCCCCCACAGCGCTTCTTTATTTTATCTTCCATGGGGTCATCACCTCAGCTTTGTACAAGGAGTTACATGCAACTAAGGCAAGGCTTGTACAAAAGGGTGGCTGTCGGGCACTGCCCGGCAGCCTCGCACCTTACGGGTAGTACTTACGGAGATGCTCAATATTCCAGGAGTTTTGCAACTATGTGCCATCCCCGGTCTTCAGACAGACTGCACTAGGTCTGGTGACTCGTACCACTCGGTAAGGGCCTTCCCACTTTGGTGATAACTTGTTTGTACCCTTAGCGGACTGCACGCACCTAGGACAAGGTCACCTTCCTCAAAACACCGGGCATGAACCCTGCGGCCACGATAGCGACGCAAGGCTTGCTGGTAGCATGCAGCACGCGTAGCAGCCCAGAGATGGTTATTGTCAAGTAGCACGACATCATGACGCCGATGCTGATCTTGCGCTACTTCATCGTAGGCAAGCACTCGAGGGGACCTCTAAATTAGTTCCGTGGGGATAACTGCTTCTGCCCCGTAGACCAGGGAGAATGGAGTCTGCCCGGTAGCTCGGTTAGGTGTCGTTCTGAGGGACCAGAGAACTATCGGCAGCTCCTCAATCCACCGTCTGTCGTGCTTCTGCAGCGTATCAAAAGTTCTTGCCTTGAGTCCACGAAGCACTTTAGCGTTCGCCCTCTCAGCTTGTCCATTGCTCCAGGGGTGTGCCACAGAAGCGAATGAGATTTTGCATCCAAGGGTGTGAACATATTGCATGAAGGCGTGGCTCATGAACTAGGTGCCATTGTCTGTCATGAACCTTGCCGGAACTCCGAAATGACACACCAATTCTTTCAAGAACTTGATAGCTGACTGGGCAGTCACCTTTCTCATGACAGTCACTTCCAGCCACTTTGTAAACTTGTCGATGGCAACGAACAAGAATGCAAAGCCCCCGATTGCTCGGGGGAAGGGGCCGAGGATATCTAGCTCCCAGACCGAAAATGACCATGATAGAGGGATTGTCCGAAGGGCTTGGGTAGGCAGGGGTGTTCTCTTGGAGTGGAACTGACAAGCTTCACATTTCGTGACAAGCTCAACTACATCTTGGAGGGCTATGGGCCAATAGAATCCTTGCCGGTATGCTTTCCTAACTAATGCCCTTGATCCAATGTGTGAGCCGCACATTCCTCTGTGAATCTCATCCAGCAGTTCCTTTCCATCCTCCTGGCAAACTCACTTCAATTTCACACCGTTGGGCCTCCTTTTGTACAGAGTGTCATCGACAACTGGTACATACTGGCCCTCTGGGCTTCTCTTTCAGCTTCATCCTGATTGCCAGGGAGTTCTATGGTTTGGAGGAAGTGGACAATATGCCTTGCCCAAGTTGGAGCCTATGGCTCGGCAGTGAGGACTAGTGGGACCTCCTCTGCTGCAGGATCACCAGCCTCGTACGCGGGGTCCATATAGGCCCAGCTGGAGGGGTGGTACGGCAGGCTGTGAAGAGTTGTTTATGGTAGGGTCTCTGCCGGGAGCGAATGGCTCTGCCGGGAGAGGCTTACCGTAGTCATCCATATTTCTCCTCTTTCAGGCCATTGTGGCCAGTGATACTGAGGGTTGAGAGAGATGGAGAACAAAAGTTCCTGGTTCCACAGGAAGCTTCTGCGCATCACACTTTGACAGGTGATCAGCTATGTTGTTTTCCGCACAGGGTACGTGCTCTGTTTGCAAGCCGTTAAAGTGCTCCTATTGTCCTTACTTCCTCAGCGTATGCTTCCATCAATGGGCTTTGGTAATCCTTGTTGACTTGTCTCACCAGGAGCTGTGAATCTCCTCGAACGATCAGCTTCTTAATTCCCAATTCTTCTGCAATCCTGGGCCTGGCAAAGAGCCCTTCATGCTCTGTTGTATTGTTGGTGGCTTCTTCCTGGGCAAAGTGCATCTGGACGACGTACTTCAAGTGCTCCCCAGAGGGGGCAACAAGAAGCATGCCAGCCCCTGCACCTTGTAGGGAAAAAGCACCAACAAAATACATAATCCATTCTTGGGGTGATTCCTTGCCGGGGAGAGCTGTCTCGGTCCTTTCCTCATCAGGGGTTGGCGTCCATTCTGCAATAAACTCTTCCAAAGCCCTGCTCTGAATAGTTGAAGTGCTCTCAAACTTCAAACCAAAGCTGGATAAATCCAAAGCCCATTCCACTATTCTGCCAGTTGCATCAGGGTTTCAGAGTATCCTTTGCCGCGGGAAACGAGTGACAATTGTGATCTCATGGGCTTGGAAGTAGTGGCGCAGTTTCCTTGAGGCCATAATGAGACCAAAGATCAACTTTTGTATGCCAGAGTACCTCGATCTAGCCCCCTGTAACAAGGAGTTGACGAAGTACACTGGGCGTTGCACCACTTTATTCCTTGCCGCGTCCTTGGGGTTGCTCTCACTGTCATGCTCATTGCTGTCCTGATCCTTTTCTGACTCTGCCGCGATCTAGCCACTTTCTACCTCATCCACATCTCAATGCGCTACCAAAGCCGCACTGACCACTTGGTTGGTTGCCGCCAAGTAAAGCAACAATGGCTCTTGGGGTTTGGGTGCAACCAGGGTAGGCACAGATGACAGGTAGGCTATCAATTCCTGCAGAGCTGCATCTGCTTCCGGGGTCCACTTCATAGGCCCCGCCTTCTTCAAAACCTTGAAGAACGGCAGAGCGCGATTGGCAGACTTGGAGATGAATCTTCTCAGCGCGGCAACACATCCCGTCAAGCGCCTCACATCTTTAACTGCCCTTGGCACTTGGATCTGCTCAATGGCCTTGATCTTGTCGGGGTTGGCCTCGATCCCCCGATGGGACACGAAGAAACCAAGTAGCTTGCCGGAGGGAACACCAAATACACACTTCTCCAGATTAAGCTTCAGATTGATCTTGCGCAGATTGGCAAATGTCTCTTCCAAATCCCGGATAAGGGTGGCCTTATCCTTGGTTTTGACCACGATATCATCCATATAGGCTTATATATTTCTGTGCAACTATGGCTCAAAACCAATCTGGACTTCCCTTGCAAAAGTGGACCCAACACTATTTAATCCGAACGGCATGCAGACAAAGCAGTACGTACCACACAGAGTGATGAACGATGTCTTCTCTTCATCTTCCTTGGACATGAAGATTTGATGATATCCTGAGTATGCATCCAGAAAGGAGAGCAAATCACATCCAAAGTAGAATCCATGATCTGGTCGATGCGTGGCAAGGGAAAGGGGTCCTTCGGGCAAGCCTTGTTGAGGTCCGTGAAATCAATGCGAAGTCTCCACTTCCCATTAGCTTTCCGGACAACTACTGGATTTGCTAACCATGTAGGATGCATTACTCCTCCGACCAAACTAGTTGACTCTAACTTCTTGATCTCTTCGGCAATGAATTGCTGCCTCTCCAAGGCCTTCTTCCGTACTTTTTGCTTGACGGGTCGGGCATGTGGGCAGATAGCAAGGAGATGCTCAATTACCTTCCTGGGAACACCAGTGATATCAGATGGTTGCCAAGCAAACACATCGATATTCGCCTATAGGAAGGCAATGAGCGCGCTTTCCTATTTGTCATCAAGGGGGGCGCTGATAGTGAAAGTACCATCAACGCCAGCCAGCCCTGCCGGGACCTTCTTCAATTGGGGTGCAGTAACCTTGGGTCTCTTGCTGTTCGAACACTCTGACACATCGTCAATGGGTGCCGTGCACTCGGAGGGGGCACGCTTCCCGGACTCCTTGCTAAAGGTCCTACAATCCCTCTTCTTTCCTTTGCTTTCCTTGGTGGGAACTGCTGCTGCCGCAGCCTCTGCTACGACTGCATCCCGATACATCTTATCCACACAGATAATTGCATCCTTCTCATCTGACGGGATAGTGAGGACTCCCAATGGCCCAGGCATTTTCAGGGTGTTGTAAGCATAGTGGGATGCTGCCATGAACTTGGCTAGGGATGGTTGTCCAAGAATCCCATTTGTACGGCAGGGGGAGACCAACCACATCAAATAAAATCTTCTTAGTTTGAATGTTCAGCTCTCCCCCAAATGTCACCGGCAATGTAATATTCCCCTTAGGATGACTCCTGCCGGGATTAACTCCTTAAAACATGACAGTGGCCTCTAGCTCTTCTTCTCCTATCTAAAGCTTGCTGATAACTACTAGGGAAATCAGATTCAATCTGGCCCCGCCGTCCACTAGCATCTTTGTGACCTTGAGGTTGCGAATTGTTGGGGAAACCAACAATGGCAAACACCTCACCGTAGTGATGCGATCAGGGTGATCCTCTTCGTCAAAGATGGTGGGTGTGCGGGACCATTTGAGCGGTTTCGGGGCCTCTGGCGCTGGTTCCACAACATTGACCTCGTGCCCATCGTTTGAGTTGGCGATGAGAGGAGTGCAAATATGCACCCCCATCAATGCATAGGGCGTCAGTGGCCTTCTGAAATTCCTGCTCACTCGTTTCCTCCTCATCCTCTTCATTACACACATCATCATAGATTTCCTTCTCTTGGCCCCTGGCGGGTTTTCCTTGGTTCCAAAAGGGTTTGGTGGGGCGATGATGTCTACTACACAACCTTCTTCTTGTAGATGTTGTTGGGCCTCCAAGTGCAGAGGTTTGTAGGACAGTAGCAAATTTCCCTCAAGTGGATGACCTAAGGTTTATCAATCCGTAGGAGGCGTAGGATGAAGATGGTCTCTCTCAAGCAACCCTGCAACCAAATAACAAAGAGTCTCTTGTGTCCCCAACACACCCAATACAATGGTAAATTGTATAGGTGCACTAGTTCTGCAAAGAGATGGTGATACAAGTGGTATATGGATAGTAGATAATAGTTTTTGTAATCTGAAAAATATGAAAATAGCAAGGCAGCAAGTGATAAAAGTGAGCATAAACGGTATTGCAATGATAGGAAACAAGGCCTAGGGTTCATACTTTCACTAGTGCAAGTCCTTTCAACAATAATAACATAATTGGATCACATAACTACCCCTCAACATGCAACAAAGAGTCACTCCAAAGTCACTAATAGCGGAGAACGAACGAAGAGATTATGGTAGGGTACGAAACCACCTCAAAGTTATTATTTCCAATCAATCAGTTGGGCTATTCCTATAAGTGTCACAAACAGCCCTAGAGTTCGTACTAGAATAACACCTTAAGACACAAATCAACCAAAACCCTAATGTCACCTAGATACTCCAGTGTCACCTCAAGTATCCGTGGGTATGATTATACGATATGCATCACACAATCTCAGATTCATCTATTCAACCAACACAAAGGACCTCAAAGAGTGCCCCAAAGTTTCTACTGGAGAATCACGATGAAAACGTGTGACAACCCCTATGCATAGGTTCATTGGTGGAACCCACAAGTTGATCACCAAAACATACATCAAGTGAATCACGTGGTATCCCATTGTCACCACAGATACGCACGGCAAGACATACATCAAGTGTTCTCAAATCTTTAAAGACTCAATCCGATGAGATAACTCCAAAGGGGAAACTCAATTCATTACAAGAGAGAAGAGGGGGAGGAGAAACATAAGATCCAACTATAATAGCAAAGCTTGCGATACATCAAGATCGTGCCAAATCAAGAACACGAGAGAGAGAGAGAGAGATGAAACACATAGCTACTGGTACATACCCTCAGCCCCGAGTGAGAACTACTCCCTCCTCATCATGGAGAGCACCAGGATGATGAAGATGGCCACCGGAGAAGGATTGCCCCCTCCGGCAGGGTGCCGGAACGGGTCTAGATTGGTTTTCGGTGGCTAGGAGGCTTCTGGTGGCGGAACTCCTGATCTATTGTGCTAATCGATGTTTTTAGGGTATATGGAGATATATAGGTGGAAGAAGTACGTCAGGGGGCCACGAGGGGCTCACGAGGGTGGAGGGCGCGCCCAGGGGGTTGGCGCGCCCCCCTGCCTCATGACCTCCTCGTAGAGCCCCCCACGTGCACTCCAAGTCTTCTAGGCTTCTTTCCTTCCAAAAATGAGTTACGTGAATTTTCGGGTCAATTGGACTCCGTTTGATTTTCCTTTTCTTCGAAACCCTAAAACAGGGTAAAAATAGAAACTGGCACTGGGCTCTGGGTTAATAGGGTAGTCCCAAAAATGATATAAAAGTGTATAATAAAGCCCATAAATATTCAAAACAATAGATAATATAGCATGGAGCAATCAAAAATTATAGATACGTTGGAGATGTATCAACATCCCCAAGCTTAATTCCTGCTCGTCCTCGAGTAGGTAAATGATTAAAAACAGAATTTTTGATGGGGAGTGCTACTTGGCATAATTTCAATGTAATTCTTCTTAATTGTGGCATGAATATTCAGATCCGTAAGATTCAAGACAAAAGTTCATATTGACATAAAAATGATAATACTGCAAGCATACTAACTAAGCAATTATGTCTTCTCAAAATAACATGGCTAAAGAAAGTTATCCCTACAAAATCATATAGTCTGGCTATGCTCCATCTTCACCACACAAAATATTTAAATCATGCACAACCCCGATGACAAGCCAAGCAATTGTTTCATACTTTTGATGTTCTCAAACTTTTTCAATCTTCACGCAATACATGAGCGTGAGCCATGGACATAGCACTATAGGTGGAATAGAATGGTGGTTGTGGAGAAGACAAAATGGGAGAAGATAGTCTCACATCAACTAGGCGTATCAATGGGCTATGGAGATGCCCCTCAATAGATATCAATGTGAGTGAGTAGGGATTACCATGCAACGGATGCACTAGAGCTATAAGTATATGAAAGCTCAACAAAAGAAACTAAGTGGGTGTGCATCCAACTCGCTTGCTCACGAAGACCTAGGGCATTTTGAGGAAGCCCATCATTGGAATATACAAGCCAAGTTCTATAATGAAAGATTCCCATTAGTATATGAAAGTGACAACATAGGAGACTCTCTATCATGAAGATCATGGTGCTACTTTGAAGCACAAGTGTGGTAAAAGGATAGTAGCATTGTCCCTTCTCAATTTTTCTCTCATTTTTTATTTTTTTTATTTGGGCCTTTTCTCTTTTTTATGGCCTCTTTTCTTTCTTTCTTTATTTGGGCTTCTTTGGCCTCTTTTATTTATTTTTCGTCCGGAGTCTCATCCCGACTTGTGGGGGAATCATAGTCTCCATCATCCTTTCCTCACCGGGACAATGCTCTAATAATGATGATCATCACACTTTTATTTACTTACAACTCGATACTTAGAACAAGATATGACTCTATATGAATGCCTCCGGCGGTGTACCGTGATGTGCAATGATGGATGAGTGACATGTATGAAAGAATTATGAACGATGGCCTTGCCACAAATACGATGTCAACTACATGATCATGCAAAGCAATATGACAATGATGAAGCGTGTCATAATAACGGAACAGTGGAAAGTCGCATGGCAATATATCTCAAAATGGCTATGGAAATGCCATAATAGGTAGGTATGGTGGCTGTTTTGAGGAAGATATATGGCGGGTTTAAGGTACCGATGAAAGTTGTGCGGTACTAGAGAGGCTAGCAATGGTGGAAGGGTGAGAGTGCGTATAATCCATGGACTCAACATTAGTCATAAAGAACTCACATACTTATTGCAAAAATCTATTACTTATTGAAACAAAGTACTACACGCATGCTCCTAGGGGGATAGATTGGTAGGAAAAGACCATCGCTCGTCCCCGACCGCCACTCATAAGGATGAAAATCAAAAAATAAGTCATGCTCCGACTTCATCACATAACGGTTCACCATACATGCATGCTACGGGAATCACAAACTTCAACACAAGTATCTCTCAAATTCATAACCACTCAACTAGCATGACTCTAATATCACCATCTCCATATCTCAAAACAATTATCAAGTATCAAACTTCTCATAGTATTCAACACACTCATAAGAGAATTTTATTATTCTTGAATACCTAGCATATTAGGATTTTAGGCAAATTACCATGCTATCAAGACTCTCAAAATAATCTAAGTGAAGCATGAGATATCAATAGTTTCTATAAAACAAATCCACCACCGTGCTCTAAAAGATATAAGTGAAGTACTAGAGCAAATGACAAACTACCCCGAAAGATATAAGTGAAGATCAATGAGTAGTCGAATAATTATGCAACTATGTGAAGACCCTCTAACATTTAATAATTTCAGATCTTGGTATTCTATGCAAACAGAAAGCAAAGCAAAATAAAATGACATTCTAAGAATGGAAAACATCATGTGAAGAAGCAAAAACTTAGGATCAGCCGGTACTAACCGATAGTTGTCGAAGAAGAAAGGTGGGATGCCAACCGGGGCATCCCCAAGCTTAGATGCTTGAGACTTCTTGAAATATTATCTTGGGGTGCCTTGGGCATCCCCAAGCTTGAGCTTTTGTGTCTCCTTAATTCCTCTCATATCATGGTCTCCCTAAATCTCAAAAGCTTCATCCACACAAAACTCAACAAGGACTCGTGAGATAAGTTAGTATAAACCATTGCAAAAACCTTATCATAATCTATTGTATAAAATCACTAAAATTATTATTCAACATTTCATACTAAATGCCTCTGCATATTTAATAGTCCTATCCTCAAAAAGAATCATTAAAGAAGCAAACATATGCAAACAATGCAAACATAACAGCAATCTGCCTAAACAGGACAGTCTGTAAAGAATGCAGCAGCATCCATACTTTCCTTGCTCCAAAAATTATGAAAGAAAATCCCACTGTAGTAAATTTATCAGAGCTTAATATGCAAAAAAATTCAACATTTTATCACATTCTGACTTTTCAAGGGAATTATTGCAACAGCGGTAAACTTTCTGTTTTCAAACCGCAACATGTGGACTTCTAAGATAGGCATAGTAAAGGTTATCAATGCCACTTTTACTGAAATAAAATAGGAAAAACATTGTTCTAAATAACAGCAAGCAAATCCTAACAAAATAAATTGACGCTCCAAGCAAAACACATATCATGTGGCGAATAAAAATATAGCTCCAAGTAAAGTTACCGATGAACGAAGACGAAAGAGGGGATGCCTTCCGGGGCAGCCCCAAGCTTAGGATATTGGCTATCCTTTAATATTACCTTGGGGTGCCTTGGGAATCCCCAATCTTAGGCTCTTTCCACTCCTTATTCCATAGTCCATCGAATCCTTACCCAAAACATGAAAACTTCACAACACAAAACTTAACAGAAAACTCGTAAGCTCCGTTAGTATAAGAAAATAAATCACCACTTCAAGGTACTGTAATGAACTCATTCTTCATTTATATTGGTCTTAAATCTAATGTATTCCAACTTCTCTATGGTTTATAAACTATTTTACTAGCCATAGATTCATCAAAATAAGTAAACAACACATGAAAAACAGAATCTGTCAAAAACAGAACAGTCTGTAGTAATCTGAATCAAACGTATACTTATGGAACTCATAAAATTCTCAAATAAATTTCTGGACTTGAGTCATTTATATATTAATCATCTTCAAAAAGAATTAACTAAATAGCACTCTCCAAATAAAAATGGCAGCAATTCTCGTGAGCGCTAAAGTTTCTGTTTTTTACAGCATGATCACAAAGACTTCCCCCAAGTCTTCCCAAAGGTTCTACTTGGCACAAACACTAATTAAAAGCATAAAACCACATCTAAACAGAGGCTATATGAATTGTTTATTACTAAACAGGAACAAAATGCAAGGAACAAAAACAAAGTTGGGTTGCCTCCCAACAAGCGCTATCGTTTAACGCCCCTAGCTAGGCATGATGATTTCAATGACGCTCACATAAAAGATAAGAATTGTAACATAAAGAGAGCATCATGAAGAATATGACTAGCACATTTAAGTCTAACCCACTTCCTATGCATAAGGATTTTGTGAGCAAACAACTTGTGGGAACAATAATCAATTAGCATAGGAAGGAAAAACAAGCATAACTTCAAAATTTTAAGCACATAGAGAGGAAACCTGATATTATTGCAATTCCTACAAGCATATGTTCCTCCCTCATGATAATTTTCAGTAGCATCATGAATGAATTCAACAATATAACCAGCACCTAAAGCATTCTTTTCATGGTCTACAAGCATAGAAAATCTCTCCACATAGGCAAAATTCTTCTTATTCGGAATAGTGGGAGTATCATAGGAAACTTGAATACTATAAATTGTTTCCACATTAAAAGAGTAATGTTCAGAGAATGGGTAAACATAATCATGACAAGTTTTATAAATATAATCACTAATTTTTATAGCATAAGTATCATCACAATAATCATCATAAGTAGGAGGCATGCTATCATCATTATAAACTTGTATATCAAAACTTGGGAGACTAAAAATATCATCATTATTAAACATAGCATCCCCAAGCTTGGGACAAACATTAATTGCAGAAAATATATTCTCAAATATGTCATCCTCATCAAACATAGCTTACCCAAGCTTGGGCCTTTTCATATCATAAGCATAATCACTCTCATCATTAATAGTATAGATAGCACCAATAGTATAGCAATTATAATATTCTTCCAAGCAAGTGCCAAAAAGATTCATATCATAAGAAGTGTCATTATCTTCCCAATCATAATCATCACAACAAGCAATAGGCATAATGAGATCATCATCAAGTGTATCATTTTCATGAGGCACAGCAATAATAGGAGCAATTTTCTTTGGGAGAGATACCTTTTTACCTCTCTTCCTTTTTCTTTTCTTCTTCTTCACCACATCATGTGTGGGTTCAATCCTCTTTTTGGAGCTCCTTATTAATGAGATTGGTTGAATAGAGGGCTCCTCTTCGTTACCTGATTCATCATAAGAAATAATAGGAGAATATTGGGAAGTCTCTTCCCTTTCGTTAGCATTCTCTTCATCTTCTATTTGTTTTCTTTTCTTTATGTAATTGGCAATATAAGGATTTTCAATGCAATTCAGCGCGCAATACATATAAATTTCCTCTAGATCAAAATGAAGAACTTTATCAAGGGAAAATTTTGGAATATCCTTAGTTCTACATTTAATTTCTTCATAACCCAAGAGCAAACTAAGTTCATTCTGATGTGCAAGGGAAATCAAGTCATTACAATATTTGGACACGATACGCTCATGAAACAATTTGCATTGGGTACTAAAATGATTACGTTCATTGCGAAATTCACAAGTAGGGCTAAGAAAAGATAAATTTTTAGCACATTCATCTAGCTCTTCTTGCAACAATTTGGTTTCTAAGTACGTATGCCTCTTGCAATATCTATCTTCCCTATTTGGTGTGTACTTGCAAACCCAGTCTACTCCACAAAAATTGACATGTTTATAGGAGGCATTTTCATCATAACTAGTGCAATCATCATTAGCATCATGGATATTAAAAGAATTCGTACTAACAACATTGCAATCATGCTCATCATTCAAATATTTAGTGCCAAACATTTTAGAGATCTCTTCTTCTAGCACTTGAGCACAATTATCCTTTCCATCATACTCAGAAAGGATATTAAAAAGGTGAAGCGTATGAGACAAACTTAATTCCATTTTTTTGTAATTTTCTTTTATAGACTAAACTAGTGATAAAACAAGAAACTAAAAGACTCGATTGCAAGATCTAAAGATATACCTTCAAGCACTCACCTCCCCGGCAACGGCGCTAGAAAAGAGCTTGATGTCTACTACACAACCTTCTTCTTGTAGACGTTATTGGGCCTCCAAGTGCAGAGGTTTGTAGGACAATAGCAAATTTCCCTCAAGTGGATGACCTAAGGTTTATCAATCCGTAGGAGGCGTAGGATGAAGATGGTCTCTCTCAAGCAACCCTGCAACCAAATAACAAAGAGTCTCTTGTGTCCCCAACACACCCAATACAATGGTAAATTGTATAGGTGCACTAGTTCTGCGAAGGGATGGTGATACAAGTGGTATATGGATAGTAGATAATAGTTTTGTAATATGAAAATATAAAAACAGCAAGGTAGCAAGTGATAAAAGTGAGCATAAATGGTATTGCAATGATAGGAAACAAGGCCTAGGATTCATACTTTCACTAGTGCAAGTCCTCTCAACAATAATAACATAATTGGATCACATAACTATCCCTCAACATGCAACAAAGAGTCACTCCAAAGTCACTAATAGCGGAGAACGAACGAAGAGATTATGGTAGGGTACGAAACCACCTCAAAGTTATTCTTTCCAATCAATCCGTTGGGCTATTCCTATAAGTGTCACAAACAGCCCTAGAGTTCGTACTAGAATAACACCTTAAGACACAAATCAACCAAAACCCTAGTGTCACCTAGATACTCCAATGTCACCTCAAGTATCCGTGGGTATGATTATACGATATGCATCACACAATCTCAGATTCATCTATTCAACCAACACAAAGGACCTCAAAGAGTGCCCCAAAGTTTCTACCGAAGAATCACGATGAAAACGTGTGCCAACCCCTATGCATAGGTTCATGGGCGGAACCCACAAGTTGATCACCAAAACATACATCAAGTGAATCACGTGGTATCCCATTGTCACCACAGATACGCACGGCAAGACATACATCAAGTGTTCTCAACTCTTTAAAGACTCAATCCGATGAGATAACTCCAAAGGGGAAACTCAATTCATTACAAGAGAGAAGAGGGGGAGGAGAAACATAAGATCCAACTATAATAGCAAAGCTCGCGATACATCAAGATCGTGCCAAATCAAGAACACGAGAGAGAGAGAGAGATCAAACACATAGCTACTGGTACATGCCCTCGGCCCCAAGGGATAACTACTCCCTCCTCGTCATGGAGAGCACCGGGATGATGAAGATGGCCACCGGAGAAGGATTGCCCACTCCGGCAGGGTGCCGGAATGGGTCTAGATTGGTTTTCGGTGGCTACGGAGGCTTCTGGCGGCAGAACTCACGATCTATTGTGCTCCTCGATGTTTTTAGGGTATATGGAGATATATAGGCGGAAGAAGTATGTCAGGGGGGCCACGAGGGGCTCACGAGGGTGGAAGGCATGCCCCCCTGCCTCGTGAACTCCTCGTAGAGCCCCCGACATGCACTCCAAGTCTTCTGGGCTTCTTTCCTTCCAAAAATGAGTTCTGTGAAGTTCCGGGTCAATTGGACTCTGTTTGATTTTCCTTTTCTTCGAAACCCTAAAACAGGGTAAAACAGAAACTGGCACTGGGCTCTGGGTTAATAGGTTAGTCCCAAAAATGATATAAAAGTGTATAATAAAGCCCATAAATATTCAAAACAATAGATAATATAGCATGGAGCAATCAAAAATTATAGATATGTTGGAGACGTATTAGGCGACTTGCTTCATCGCCCCGACCCTTACTGCCAATAGCATTCTGACCTTTTTCCTTATCACACTTATCATACTCTGCCCTCTGTTTCTTGACAAGCTGCTCAACCTGATAACACTCTTGAAGGTCATGGCCTTTGGTCCAGTGGATCTTGCAGTATGGCCTATAACCTTTCCCAACCTTTCCACGGCAGCAGCTTCCCGGCAGGCAGTGCACGCGACAGCTTCCTTTCTGGGGGCCTCAGCCTTGGCCTTCTTGCTGGTACTAGGTGTGCCTGAACCTTCTACAATCATCACTACCTTGTCTCTTGGCTTCTTACTTTGCTTCTTGCCCTTCCTCTGACTGGTTGATTCATCTTCATCCTCTGAATCAACATTAATGCAATCCTCTTCTCCGGGCAACTTCCTTCCCTCTTCCATCCGGGCACACATGTCTACCAGCGTATATAGTTCTTTCACAGTCTTGGGCAACCTCATGTTCATTTTAAAACGAATGCGGCGGTTGCGCACATTGGACATAAAGCAGCTATAACGGCTGCCGGATGGATATTCGGAATGTTCCTATGAACTTTACTGAATCTACGCAAATACTTATGGAGGGTTTCTCCTTCCTTCTACTTGAGAAGCTGCAGGTCGCTGGGCCTGCCGGGCTCTTGGTGGCCACTGGTGAAGGCACCGATGAACTCATGGCATAAGTCTGCCCATGACGAAATGGAGTTCTCTGGCAGGTGCATTAGCCAAGACCTCACATTGGACTTGAGGGCCAAAGGGAAGTAGTTGGCGAACACCTTCTCATCTCTTCCCTCGGCAGCCTGAACAATGATGGTGTAGATGCTTAGAAACTCTGCCGGGTTGAGCCTCCCGTCGTACTTCTCAGGTATCTCTAGCTTGAACGTGCGAACGGACGGCCAATGGACTCGCCACAACTCTCGTGTAAAGGTAGGGCAGCCGACCTCAAAGGGAAGGCACCCACCAACACCAAGCGCAGGCTCGTCGATGTTGAGGTTGTCACACCCGGTGGTCTGGCGGGGTGATGTCTACTACACAACCTTCTTATTGTAGACGTTGTGATACATCTCCAACATATCTATAATTTTTGATTGCTCCATGCTATATTATCTACTGTTTTGGACTATATTGGGCTTTATTTTCCACTTTTATATTATTTTTTGGACTAACCTATTAACCGGAGGCCCAGCCCAGAATTGCTGTTTTTTGCCTATTTCAGTGTTTCGAAGAAACAGAATATCAAACTGAGTCCAAACGGAATGAAACCTTCAGGAACGTGATTTTCTCACCGAACGTGATCCAGGAGACTTGGACCCTACGCCAAGGCATCAGAGAGGCGGTCACGAGGGGGGGGCCTAGGGCGTGCCCCCTGCCTCATGGGCCCCTCGGAGCTCCACCGAAGTACTCCTTCCTCCTATATATACCTATGTACCCCCAAACAATTAGAAGAGGAGCCAAAAACCTAATTCCACCTCTGCAACTTTTTGTATCCACGAGATCCCATCTTGGGGCATGTTCTGGAGCTCCGCTAGAGAGGGTCGTCATCACGGAGGGCTTCTACATCATCATAGCCTCTCCGATGAAGTGTGAGTAGTTTACCTCAGACCTTCGGGTCCATAGTTAGTAGCTAGATGGCTTCTTCTCTCTTTTTGGATCTCAATACAAAGTTCTCCCCCTCTCTTGTGGAGATCTATTCGATGTAATCTTCTTTTTGCGGTGTGTTTGTTGAGACCGATGAATTGTGGGTTTATGATCAAGTCTATCTATGAATAATATTTGAATCTTCTCTAAATTCTTTTATGTATGATTGGTTATCTTTGCAAGTCTCTTTGAATTATCCGTTTGGTTTGGCCAACTAGATTGGTAGTTCTTGCCATGGGAGAAGTGCTTAGCTTTGGGTTCGATCTTGCGGTGTCCTTTCCCAGTGACAGAAGGGGCAGCAAGGCACATATTGTATCGTTGCCATCGAGGATAACAAGATGGGGTTTATTTCATATTGCATGAATTTATCTCTCTACATCATGTCATCTTGCTTAAGGCGTTACTATGTTTTTAACTTAATACTCTAGATGCATGCTGGATAGCGGTCGATGAGTGGAGTAATAGTAGTAGTTGCAGAATCGTTTCGGTCTACTTGTCACGGACGTGATGCCTATATACATGATCATGCCTAGATATTCTCATAACTATGCTCAATTCTGTCAATTGCTCAACAGTAATTTGTTCACCCACCATAGAATACTTATGCTCTTGAGAGAAGCCACTAGTGAAACCTATGGCCCCGGGTCTATTCTCATCATATCAATCTCCATCACTTTAATCTTGTTTTGCTTTTTTACTTTGCCTTTACTTTTTACTTTGCATCTTTATACCAAAAATACCAAAAATATTATATCTATCATATCTCACTCTCGTAAGTGACCGTGAAGGGATGGACAACCCCTAATCACGTTGGTTGCGAGTAGCTATCGTTTTGTGCAGGTAAGAGGGACTTGAGCGTGGCCTCCTACTAGATTGATACCTTGGTTCTCAAAAACTGAGGGAAATACTTACGCTACTCTACTGCATCATCCCTTCCTCTTCGGGGAAAACCAACGCAAGCTCAAGAGGTAGCACGTTGTTGGGCCTCCAAGTGCAGAGGTTTGTAGGTCAGTAGCAAATTTCCCTCAAGTGGATGACCTAAGGTTTATCAATCCGTAGGAGGCGTAGGATGAAGATGGTCTCTCTCAAGCAACCCTGCAACCAAATAACAAAGAGTGTCTTGTGTCCCCAACACACCCAATACAATGGTAAATTGTATAGGTGCACTAGTTTGGCGAAGAGATGGTGATACAAGTGCAATATGGATAGTAGATAATGGTTTTTGTAATCTGAAAATATAAAACCAGCAAGGTAACTAATGATAAAAGTGAGCACAAACGGTATTACAATGCTAGTAAATAAGGCCTAGGGTTCATACTTTCACTAGTGCAAGTCCTCTCAACAATAATAATATAATTGGATCACATAGCTATCCCTCAACATGCAACAAAGAGTCACTCCAAAGTCACTAATAGCGGAGAACAAACGAAGAGATTATGGTAGGGTACGAAACCCCCTCAAAGTTATTCTTTCCAATCAATCCGTTGGGCTATTCCTATAAGTGTCACAAACAGCCCTAGAGTTCGTACTAGAATAACACCTTAAGACACAAATCAACCAAAACCCTAATGTCACCTAGATACTCCAATGTCACCTCAAGTATCCATGGGTATGATTATACGATATGCATCACACAATCTCAGATTCATCTATTCAACCAACACATAGAACCTCAAAGAGTGCCCCAAAGTTTCTACCGGAGAATCATGACAAAAACGTGTGCCAACCCCTATGCATAGGTTCATCGGCGGAACCCGCAAGTTGATCACCAAAACATACAGCAAGTGAATCACGTGATATCCCATTGTCACCACAACTACGCACGGCAAGACATAGATCAAGTGTTCTCAAATCTTTAAAGACTCAATCTGATAAGATAACTTCAAAGGGGAAACTCAATCCATTACAAGAGAGTAGAGGGGGAGAAGAAACATAAGATCCAACTATAATAGCAAAGCTCGCGATACATCAAGATCGTGCCAAATCAAGAACACGAGAGAGAGAGAGAGAGATCAAACGCATAGCTACTGGTACATACCCTCAGCCCCGAGGGAGAACTACTCCCTACTCGTCATGGAGAGCACCGGGATGATGAAGATGGCCACCGAAGAGGGATTCCCCCCTCCGGCAGGGTGCCCGAACGGGTCTAGATTGGCTTTTGGTGGCTACAGAGGCTTCTGGCGGCGGAACTCCCAATCTATTGTGCGCTCCGATCATTTTAGGGTATATGGATATATATATATATAGGCGGAAGAAATACGTCAGGGGAGCTACGAGGGTCCCACGAGGGTGGAGGGCACGCCCTAGGGGGGTGGGTGCGCCCCCCTACCTCGTGGATCCCTCGTTTCTTTCCTGACGTGCACTCCATGTCTATCAGGTTGCTTTACTTCCAAAAATAACTTCTCTAGAAGGTTTCATTCCGTTTCGACTCTGTTTGATATTCCTTATCTTCGAAACGCTGAAGCAAGGGAAAAAACAGGAACTGGCACTGGGCTCTGGGTCAATAGGTTACTCCCAAAAATAATATAAAATTGGATAATAAAGCCCAATAATGTCCAAAACAGAAGATAATATAGCATGGAGCAAACAAAAGTTATAGATACGTTGGAGACGTATCACGGGGGTCGTTGCGATGCCGCTCGGCAATGACGCGCGCGTCACCCTGCTGCCTGTCTTCTGGGGTTCGATGTTGGCCTAGACGTGCTCGAGGGTTAGAAGAGGCCATCGAGACGTTGTCGGGATCTTGATTCTGCTGCACCCTCGCCGGCTACCGTGCCGGAGACTGAACCGTGGGGATGCCCCCTTCGTACGAATAATAGTGGCGGGCGGTGGCTATTGCTTGGGGATGTTGCAGTGGACAAGCTCATCGCGAGCCCATAGCTTCGGCGAAACCGAGCAGGCTTTGGATAATGGCATGCCACTCATCTATCTGCTTGGCCACTGGCGGAAACCTCAGTAATAGCTGAGCTCGCGCCATGGCTTTCGTGGCCGTGATCGGCATGGATGTCGATGACGTCGACCGCACCGTCGCCTGGCTCCGGACGGTGCCAGTGGCGGCGGCGGCGCCGCGCCCACGCTGCAGTGCAACGACCATCAAGGCAGCGGGGTCGCGTGGTAGTGGTGCTCGAAGATCAGCGGCTCTGTTGAGTGCAGCGGCCTGGTTGGCTCGCCCGGGAGGAGGCGCATGCACCACGACCGCTCCCGTGGTGGGGGCGACCGGAGGGCGATGGTGCGGCCCGGACCGAGCGCCGTTGCTGCGGCTTTGCTCGTCGGCAGGAGGAGGGGTGCAGACGGAGTGACCCCCTCGCCTGCACCCTGCATGGCTTGACCGTCGAGACACTGGTGATGTTGTTCTCCTCCGGCAGCTCCGGCCCCCACGTCGGCCGCGGGGGAGGTGGTAATGGTGCCACCTGCTCCAACCACACCCCAGCAGCGTCCACATCCTCGTGCACTCCCGTGTCCCCCGCGGCGTTAGGGGCCGCGGGCGGTGGAGCCTTCGAGGTGGATGGATGGGCTGAGGTGCCATATTTCTTCTTGGGCGCCATCGTCGATGGCGCTGTCGAGGATGAAGATGGCGATGAAGATGACGCGCGACGTACACGTTCAGGTTCGCGCAAGCGCTCCCCCTACCTGGCGCGCCAATGATGTCACCGGATTTCCGCGGCCACCTATGGGACCGGGTGGCCCCTTGTTGGTTCGGCAGGGGGACGACACGTTGCACAAAGAGCAGACCAGTGCATGACAGCGAGTCGGAGAGCACACAAGCGATTTACCCAGGTTTAGGCCGCTGCGAGGCGTAAGACCCTACTCCTGCTTTAATGGATTGATGGAATAATGAATGTGGTGGTGCGTGGTACACTTGCCCAGCAAAGTTTGCCTCAGGGGCACAGCAACTACGTGTGTGTGGTGGCTTGGGGTTGTCAACTTTCCAACCTTCGAACCCCTCCTATGAGTGCCATGGGCCTCCTTTTATAGATTAAGGGGTCACCACAGTGGCAAAGTGGTCATTAACCACGAATATGATAGCGAACAGTGCTATCATACCTAACTCTACGGGCTGACATGGTGCATTAAATGTAGCACAGAGTGTCACATCACTGGTTGCCCGGCAACGCCTACCGGGCTATCTCGCTAGCTCCGCACCTGTTCTCTTGACACGTCGTAGTACGGGTGTCATCTATATGCTTCTCTGTAGGAAATGGCTGCCATGTGGCGAACGGCTACCACTTAATCATCTTGTAGCTTGACACCGCACTGATTGACGACGTGAGTCATGCTTGAGTGGTTGGTGGGGTGGTTCTTCCCCTGTAAGCCTCGGCAGGCTCTGCCGGGGAGCCTCGGCTGCTTGCTTCTGGTGGTGGCCCTGCCCCTTGCCGGGCTCAGCCCAGCAAGGGAGGCCCTTCTCTTGCTGATATCTTGCTCTTTAGGCTCGATCTTGGTCACTCGGAGCTGCATGTTGGTTCTTCAAATCTCTTGGTTATTCTATCTCTGACTTAAGCTGGCGGTTCAATCTTGATCTTGTGCCTGTGCACAACAGGTCAACAGGCCCAGGGTTTGTTGCACCAACAAGCTCATTAATCAAAGATGGTTAAGTTTCCTAGCCATAGACATGTGTTGTCATTTGATGAATGGGATCACATCATTAGGAGAATGATGTGATGGACAAGACCCATCTGTTAGCTTAGCATAATGATCGTTAAAGTTTTATTGCTATTACTTTCTTCATGACTCATATTCCTTGACTATGAGATTTTGCAACTCCCGGATATCGGAGGAATACCTTGTGTGCTATCAAACGTCACAACGTAACTGGGTGATTATAAAGATGCTCTACATGTATCTTTGAAGGTGTTTGTTGGGTTGGCATAGATCGAGATTAGGATTTGTCACTCGAGTATCGGAGACGTATCTTTGGGCCCTCTCGGTAATGCACATCATAATAAGCCTTGCAAGCAATGTGACTAATGAGTTAGTTGTGGGATGATGCATTACGGAACAAGTAAAGAGACTTGCCAGTAATGAGATTGAACTAGGTATGGAGATACCAACGATCCAATCTCGGGCAAGTAACATACCGATGACAAAGGGAATAATGTATGTTGTCATAACGGTTTGACCGACAAAAATCTTAGTAGAATATGTGGGAGCCAATATGAGAATCCAGGTTCCACTATTGGTTATTGACTGGAGAGGTGTCTCGGTCATGTCTACATAGTTCTCGAACCCGTAGGGTCCGCACGCTTAACGTTCGATGACGATTTGTATTATATGAGTTATGTGATTTGGTGACCGAATGTTGTTCGGAGTCCTGGATGAGATCACGGACATGACGAGGAGTCTCGAAATGGTCGAGAGGTAAAGATTCCGGGCACCGGAAGTGTTCCGGGGGTACCTGGTATTTGGACACCGGAAGTGTTCCGGGGGTACCGGGTACGTATCGAGTCATCGGAAGGGGTTCCGGGCAACCCCCGGGAAACTATATGGGCCTTAATGGGCCAAGAGGGGGACAGACCAGCCCCTAAGGGGCTGGTGCGCCACTCCATATGGGCTAGCCAAATTGGAGTAGAAATGGGGAAGGAGGAAAGGAATAAGGGAATAGGATTTCCCCTTTCCCCTTTTCCCTTCCTACTCCGAATAGGAATAGGAAAGGGGGGAGGCCAAATTGGGAGGACCCCAAGTAGGATTCCTCCTACTTGGGGCGCCTTGTCTGCCTCTCCTCCCCTCCAACCTATATATATGAGGGGGGGGCACTGCTTGAACACAAATCAATAGTTGTTAGCCATGTGCGGCGCCCTCTCTCCATAGTTTATGCCTCCGGTCATATTCACGTAGTGCTTAGGCGAAGCCCTGCACGGGTCACTTCACCATCACCGTCACCACGCTGTCGTGCTGACGGAACTCTCCCTTGACACTTTGCTGGATGAAGAGTTCGAGGGATGTCATCGAGCTAAACGTGTGCAGAACTCGGAGGTGCCGTACTTTTTGGTGCTTGATCGGTCAGAATGAGAAGAAGTTTGACTACATCAACTGCGTTGTCAAATGTTTCTGCTTTCGGCCTACGAGGGTACGTGTACACACTCTCCCCCTCTCATTTATATGCATCTCCTAGATAGATCTTACGTGAGCGTAGGAAATTTTTGAAATTGCATGCTACGTTCCCCAACAGTGGTATCAGAGCCAGGTCTATGTGTAGATGATATGCACGAGTAGAAGACAAAGAGTTGTGGGCAGTGATCATCATACTGCTTACCACCAATGTCTTATTTTGATTCGGCGGTATTGTCGGATGAAGCCGCCCGGACCAACCTTACATGACCACGTTCATGAGACCGGTTCTACCGACAGACATGCATCTTGTTTTGCATAAAGGTGGTTGGCGCGTGTCTGTTTCTCCAACTTTAGTTGAATCGAATTTGACTGCGACCGGTCCTTGTTGAAAGTTAAAACAACAAACTTGACGAAACATCATTGTGGCTTTTGATGCGTAGGTAAGAACGGTTCTTACAAGAAGCCCGTAGCAGCCATGTAAAACTTGCAACAACAAAGTAGATGACGTCTAACTTGTTTTTGCAGGGCATGTTGTGATGTGATATGGTCAAGACATGTTGTGATACACGCTATTGTATGAGATGATCATGTTTTGTAAAAGTTATCGGCAACTAGCAGGAGCCTTATGGTTGTTGCTTTATTGTATGAAATGCAAACGCCATGTAATTGATTTACTTTATCACTATGTGTTAGCGATAGTTGTAGAAGCAATAGTTGGCGAGACGACCACGACGCTACGATGGAGATCAAGGTGTCAAGCTGGTAACGATGGAGATCATGACAGTGCTTTGGAGATGGAGATCAAAGGCACAAGATGATGATGGCCATATCATGTCACATAGTTTGATTGCATGTGATGTTTATCTTTTATGCATCTTATTTTGCCTATTACGGCGGCAGCATTATAAGATGATCCCTCACTAAAATTTAAGGTATAAGTGTTCTCCCTGAGTATGCACCGCTGCGACAGTTCGTCATGCGGAGACACCACGTGATGATCGGGTGTGATAAGCTCTGCGTTCACATACAATGGGTGCAAGACAGTTTTGCATGTGCGGAATACTCTGGTTAAACTTGACGAGCCTAGCATGTACAGACATGGCCTCGGAACACTAGAGACAGAAAGGTCGAACGTGAATCATATAGTAGATATAATCAACATAGAGATGTTCACCATTGATGACTACCCCATCTCATGTGATGATTGGACATGGTTTAGTTGATTTGGATCATGTATCATTTAGATGGCTTGAGGGATGTCTATCTAAGTGGGAGTTCTTAAGTAACTTGATTAATTGAACTTAATTTATCATGAACTTAGTCTTGATAGTATTTGCATATCTATATTGTAGATCAATAGCTCGCGTATATCTCCCCTATTTTATTTTTGATATGTTCCTAGATAAAACTAAGGTGAAAGATGATAGTAGCAATGATGCGGACTGGGTCCGTGATCTGAGGATTATCCTCGTTGTTGCACAGAAGAATTATGTCCTTGATGCACCGCTAGGTGACAGACCTATTGCAGGAGCAGATGCAGACGTTATGAACATTTGACAAGCTCGATATGATGACTACTTGATAGTTTAGTGCACCATGCTTTACCGCTTAGAAATGGGACTTAAAAACATTATGAATGCCACGGAGCATATAAGATGTTCCAAGAGTTGAAATTGGTATTTCAGACTCATGCCCTTGTTGAGAGGTATGAGACCTCTGACAAGTACTTTGCCTACAAGATGGAGGAGAATGGCTCAGCCAGTGAGCATGTACTCAGAATGTTTGGGTAGTACAATTGCTTGAATCAAGTGGGAGTTAATCTTCCAGATAAGATAGTGATTGACAGAGCCCTCTAGTTCTAGTCACTATCACCAAGTTACTAGAACTTTGTGATGAACTATAATATGCAAGGGATGACGAAAATGATTCCCGAACTCTTTGCGGTGCTGAAATCAGCGAAGGTAGAAATCAAGAAATGGCATCAAGTGTTGATGGTTAACAAGACCACTAGTTTCAACAAAAAGGGCAAGGGAAAGAAAGGGAACTTTAAGAAGAATGGCAAGCAAGTTTCCACTCCGGTGAAGAAGCCCAAAGCAAGACCCAAACCTGAAACTGAGTGCTTCTACTGCAAAGGAAATGGTCACTGGAAGCAAAACTACCCCAAATACTTGGCGGATAAGAAGGATGGCAAAGTGAACAAAGGTATATTTGATATACATGTTATTGATGTCTACTTTACTAGTGTTCATAGTAACCCCAGGGTATTTGATGCCGGTTCAGTTGCTAAAATTAGTAACTCAAAACAGGAGTTGCAAAATGAACAGAGACTAGTTAAGGGCGAGGTGACGATGTGTGTTGGAAGTGATTCCAAGGTTGATAAGATCACCATCACAGACTCCCTCTACCTTCGGGATTAGTGTTGGACCTAAATAAATGTTATTTGGTATTTGGGTTGAGCATGAATATGATTGGATCATGTTTATTGCAATACGGTTATTCATCACTGGTATGCCTCGGTCCTATACAAACGGTTTTTAACCCCTTTCCGCGATGACATTTGGAACCGTCGCCAAGTGAGTGTGAGCGATAGGGGGGTCCTTCCCACACGACCCAGAAACCATCGGGGATATGACCTCCTGGCACACACGCTCGGCAAAATGAGGTCGTGTGCGACCGGCGAGCGCTCAAATAAGGAAATATGTACAGTAGAGCTAAAAAATACAATTATACGGCAAAATTGTTTCCGGTCGCAAGTACATCCCACACTGTAACATCCCAAATTTTCAATTTGGAATGTTATACACTAGATCATCATTGCATATCATGTTTATTGCATTTTGGTTGATCCTAGAAATTTCACGCAACTCAAGGATCCTCGGAGAGAGTTGGGGATTTCGTTATTTTCATAATTGAGTTGTCTCAAATTTTGAAAATAGGATCATTTGATTTTATTTATTTTATCTTCAATTATTTCTATTACAAAAATAAGAGAGAGGGAATAAAATGACTTTCCCAAAATAAAGAAATATTGGGGATTTAATAAAAAAATCAAATAAGATTTTATTTGGTTTTATTTGCTATTTTATTTGAATTTAGGACAAATGCGTGTTTTTCAAAATTGCATTTAGGTGCCAAATAAATGTTCATCCTGTGCGGCTTGATTTTAGAAGCCAGAGAAAATTTATTTCGGGATTTTTGGAGTCCGTTTAGTATTTCTTTTGTTTTTTCTTCTGAGCGTAATTATTTTTTAAAAAACTTCTGAACCGACCTTGGGCCGTAACCGGCCAGGACTCTCCTGGCCGGGCCTCTTATGAGCCGCGCCCCGCCCCCGGCCAAAGCCCAAGCCGCCCCGCCCAAACCCTAACCCTAACCCTAGCCGGGCCCCCCGCCGCCGTCGCCGCTGCTGCGCCGCGCGCCGCGCCGCGTCGCCGCCGCCCGCCGGACCCGCCGCCGCCCGCCGGACCCGCCGCCGCCGCCGTTCGCCGGATGTAGTTTTTTTAGCCTCCGGTTTTTCTCGAAAACCGTTCGGTTTTCCGACGGTTTTGCTCGTTTTTTTAGTTTTGTTTTTTTAAATAGATCGGTTTTCCGGTTTATTTAATAAGCGAGCGTTCGTCCGTTTGTTCGTCTTAACGAACGTTCGTCGTTTTTCTTTTTCTTGGACTAAATCCGTGATTTTTCCGATCGCGATTCCTGATCCGATTTTCGTTTTAGTTTAACTTTTCGCTCGTTTATCAGAATGAGGCGATTCAAGCGCCTGGAGTTTCGTCTCGAAACCCTCTTTCCGTTTAACCAACTTAAACAAGTTTTTACCACTTTAAAAAATTGCCCTAGATCCAGAATAGTAAACGAAGCCTGTTTCTTTTGCCGTTTGTCTTTCGTTGCTTCGTTCGATTTGATTCTTTTTGCCAACCGGAGTTCTTAAGTTGAACTTTCTGGTTAGATCTCTTATTTGAGTTTTACCTGTGCATTAGTTGAGTAATTATTGTATGCTTGTTTGTTCGCGATAGATTACCCGGAGTGCGCCGCTTGCTACTTCGAATCGCTAGGTTTCCCGGATCATCAGCAAGGCAAGTAACACTTTGATCATGCTTTCCAACTACCTGGTTTTATTGCATTAGACCAATCCTCACACATTGCATGAATAGGATCTAATTAAATTGTTGGTTTGGGAAGTAGTTGAGATAGTACCTATTACCTGTTATTATCAAACCTTTGGGAGTTACTTCTACATTTGCTTATTATGCCATGCTATGCTAGTAGACGTGGATTGGGTGAGTGTATCCATGACAGATGTGAGATGTTAATTAATGGTTTACTTAAGGTGGCAACTTAAATACACATCTGGGTGGACTAAGGCACCTGGGTATTCCAGGATTGCCTTTTTTTTATGGACCACCACCCAGGCTCAAAAGGATCATGAGATTATTCATGCTAGAAACTTCCGTGTGCAGCCACAAGCTATTATGGGCTCTAGCATAGTTGACTAAGTTGTGCGAACTCTTATAGTGGTAGACTAGCAGATGTAGGGGAAAGTAGGTGTAACGGTCCACCCGATTGTAAGGTGCTAGCGCTTCTGAAGACTATGTCTCGGTCATCTGTCTTCTCAAACACCATGTAGTGCGAGAAACCAAACGGAGGCGATCGAGTCTTGTGGGGAAAAGTGCGCAAACCTCTGCAGAGTGTATAAACTAATCATGATTAGCCGTGTCCCCAGTTATGGACATCTTGAGTATCTAGTACCTGGATTATCATGTGAATCTCAACATGTTACTCTAATTTAATTTTGTTGGGTTTTGTTTAATGATGATGCTTAATTGGGATTGAGAATGCTGTCAACCATTCTCAATGTTTAAAAACTACCATGATAGTTAAATAAATTTATTCCTTTGCAGTAGGGAAAAATTGGCTTTACGCAAAACTGTAACCATAGAGCTTTCCACCAGCCAAATATGCATATAGAATAGCTGTTTCATTCCATTACTCTCTATGTGTTACATTGCCAGCATATTCCATGCGCTGACCCGTTTCGGGCTGCAACGTTAATGTTGTAGACTTTTCAGACGATGATTAAGGAGTTTTTAGGTCGTGGTTCTATACTCAGTGATGCCGTTGGAGTTGATGGACTCACTTATCTTCCAAGCCTTCCGCTATTATCATTATTAGATGGCCTTAAGCCATATTTATTGTAATAAGTTCTCTTTTGAGACACTCGATGTAATAAGTGTGTGATTACTACTCTATTATAAATCCTTCAAGTACTGTGTGATGTCAGCATTACTGATCCAGGGTTGACACCTGAGCACAGAGATTGGACCGTTTGAGGTCTGGTCGCTACAAGATGGTATCAGAGCACACGCTGACTGTAGGACACGACCACTAAGCTAAAGACCTTGATCACTACTCACTCTCTTCTATTTCTGACTTCTCATCTTTTCTACTCTTTTAGGATGGCGGATGCAAGGAACAAGTTCACTCAACCGGATGAAGATACACCCTTTGGACGCCACTTGAAGGAAGTCACTAGATACCTGAACATAGGAGTACCAAGCTTCACCGGAACCTACAACGCCACTTCACCTGAAGAAGAGCGCTGGATGTTTCAGGTTCAAGTTCCAGGAAGGACGTTCATGCCAGTCACTGAGCCCATAGAGTTTTATTTTGATGCACCAACTTGGAGTCTAGGAAAGAGCATGTCAGCTCACATCGCCATGGGACGCATTGGAGAAGTCTACCGCAATGATCTCAAGGATACTATCTACCAGATTTGTGGGCGCCGAGATGAGCACTGGGAGATGATCAGCACCAGAAAGGATAGGTCAATTGCAGCTTTTATCCAGGAGTTAAACCAGCACATTCGATGTCAGGAAAACGAGATGTGCGCCGACATGATAGACCGGAAGAAGGCAAAGACAAGAATAAAGGAACTAGAGAAATAGAAGTACTAGTGGACAAGAATGCCGACCTAACAATGAAGATCAGAATATTTATGGGAGGCCCTACACCAGTAGAAGAAGACGAAGAACCCAAGGAGATTCGCCCGGAAGACTACATCATCATCGACGACACCGACTCGGATCCAGATGATAGCGATGATGACTATGTTGATGAAGCAGGAGCAGATATCATGGAGTCTACAACCGAAGAATATTTCTAGTAGACCACCTCATTAGTAGTAGTAGACCACCATGTAAATATAGTAGTTCGATCACTTTTGCGATAGTTAGATCGATTGTATGCCCTTGTTTGATTGATTGAATGAAGTGAATTGTTTGCTTTTGCCTCATGTGCATATGGGTAGTGTTTTCTCTTTAGACCCCTCTCTATTCTTAAATCTCATCTTTTCTAAACCCTCAGATGCCTCCGAGACGTGACCCCGGATTTACCTTCCCACCGGAGCTCACCCAGTTGATCCAGCAGCAGAACACGTTGATGCAGTTGTTAGTCCAGAATCAAAACCAGGTGAGCAACAACAACAACCCACCACCACCACCACCACCACCTGTTGATCACTTAACCCGTTTTCTTAGGCTGAATCCGCCGGTGTTTTCCAGTAGCACCGAGCCGATAGTAGCAGATGATTGGCTCCGCAAGACAGCTAGAGAGTTGACCACAGCAGGATGCACGGATGCGGAAAAGGTGAAGTTTGCCGCACATCAGCTTGAAGGACCCGCAGCATCATGGTGGGAGAATTTCAGAGCCACTTTCCTTGTCGACACTGTCACATGGGACCAGTTTCAGCAGGCTTTTCGAATTGCACATGTTTCAGCAGGAGCTATGGCCAGGAAGAAGCGAGAGTTTCGCAACTTGTGCTAAGGAGGACGGATAGTTTGCCAGTAGGTGGAGGACTTTAGTAAATTAGCATGTTATGCCCCAGATGACGTTGCTACGGATGCAGCTAAGCAGGAGAAGTTTCTGGAAGGACTGAATGATGAGTTGAGCATGCAGTTGATGGTAGCCACTTTCAACAGCTACCAGGAGTTGGTAGATCGTGCTCTCATGATTGAAGGGAAGCAGCAGCAGATTGAGAACTGCAAGAGGAAGTATGGACAAGGGAAGCACACTTCAGGAGCTCAGCAGAAGCCATGTTTTACCCCTAGACCTGGAGGACATTTTCAGCATACCCATGGAGGAGGTAGCTCGCACAATCACAATGGCACCAAGAATGGTAATGGGAATGGAGGAAGCAATGGCCAGAATCGCACCAACCCATTGACCCCAGCCAAGAGAGACCTGAGCCAACTCACTTGCTTTAAGTGCCAGAAGACCAGACATTATGCTAATGAATGTCCTAAATCCCCGAATGGAAATGGCAATGGAAGCTCTAGGAAGAAGCTGAACCATTTCAACAGGGGACAGGTGAACCACGTTAACGTGGAGGAGGTTGAAGAGCAGCCGGATGCAGTAATCGGTAAGTTTTTGGTTAAGTCATTTACTGCACTTGTTCTTTTCGATACTGGTGCATCACATTCATACATATCTAGGGGATTTGTGGATAAGTATAACCTGCCCACCAAAGTTCTTAGAACACCTATGTTAGTAAGCTCACCAGGAGCGGAGTATATGGCTAGAAAAGGATGTTTTCAAGTGCCATTAAGTATAGGTAGGCATGTGTTCCCTCAGATTTGATAATATTGGAATCACAAGGTTTGGACCTAATTCTGGGTATGGATGTATGGAGGAAACATCGATTGCGACAGTAAGTCGATCTTGCTTACCACCCCAGAAGGGAGAAGGATCAAGTATGTATCCCGGCATGTGCCGAGGAGGACTCAAGTAAATTGTTTAACAGGAGTTGTGTAGGAGGAAGTACCAGCAGTGAAGGATTTCCCTGATGTATTTCCAGAAGAGTTGCCAGGCATGCCACCGGATAGAGATATTGAGTTTTTGATTGAGCTTTTGCCAGGCACATGGCCAATATCAAAGAGACCATATAGGATGCCTGCAAAGGATTTGGTGGAGATTAAGAAGCAAATTAAGGAGTTACTGGATAAAGGATACATTCGCCCAAGTTCACCGCCTTGGGGATCGCCAGTACTTCTAGTGGAGAAGAAGGATGGATCGTTAAGGATGGTTGTTGATTATCGAGGATTGAATGAAGTAACCATCAAGAACAAGTACCCACTACCGATGATCAATGATCTGTTTGATCGATTGCAAGGAGCTAAGGTGTTTTCCAAGATTGATCTGCGATTAGGATACCACTAGTTGAAGATTCGAGAACAGGATATACCCAAGACGGCTTTTACCACCAGGTATGGGCTGTACGAGTATACTATTATGTCATTTGGTCTGACTAACGCACTTGCATATTTTATGAACATGATGAACAAAGTGTTTATGCAGTTCTTGGATAAGTTCGTCGTAGTGTTCATTGATGATATCCTGGTTTACTCGAAGAATGAAGAGGAGGATAAGGAGCATTTGCGTTTGGTTCTTGGAAAGCTCAGAGAACATCAATTATATGCCAAGTTTAGCAAATGTGAGTTTTGGTTGAAAGAAGTTGGATTTCTCAGACACGTTATATCCGGAGAAGGTATAGCAGTAGATCCCACTAAAGTTGATACTGTGACCAAGTGGGAAGCACCAACCACAGTTGGAGAGATCCAGAGTTTTCTTGGACTCGCAAGATACTACCGGAGGTTTATTGAGAATTTCTCAAAGATTGCGAAGCCTATGACGGAGTTGTTGAAGAAGGATACCAAGTTCATATGGACTGAGGAATGTGAGGCTAGTTTTCAGGAGTTGAAAAAACGTTTGGTTACCTCATCAGTGTTGATTTTACTGGATCAGACCAAGGATTATGAGGTGTATTGTGACGCTTCATGTCGAGGACTTGGAGCAGTGCTTATGCAGGAAGGAAGAGTTGTTTCATATGCCTCACGACAGCTTAAGCCTCATGAGTTGAATTATGCTACGCATGATTTGGAGTTAGCAGCCGTAGTGCATGCATTGAAGACTTGGAGACATTTTATGATTGCAAACCATTGCGAGGTGTACACGGATCACAAGAGTTTGAAGTATATTTTCACACAGAAGGAGTTGAACCTCAGACAAAGGAGATGGTTGGAGCTCATCAAGGATTATGATATGAAATTGCATTATCACCCCGGAAAGGCTAATGTGGTAGTTGATGCGTTGAGCCGCAAGAGCCATGTCAACACCCTAATGACGGGAGATTTACCAAGGGAGTTAGCAGAAAATCTTAGAGAGCTATGTTTGGAAATAGTCCCGAAAGGCTATGTAGCAGCATTGGAGATTCAGTCTACGTTGATGGATAAGATCAGAGAAGCTCAAAAGACTGACAAGGAGATTGCCTCTATTAAGGAGAAAATGAGCAAAGGAAAAATTAAGGGATTTCGTGAGGATGAGCACGATACGTTATGGTTTGAAGACCGTGTCTATGTACCAAATGATTCAGAGATCAGGAAGTTAATTTTACAAGAGGCCCATGATTCACCGTATTCGATTCACCCAGGAAATACCAAGATGTATTTGGATTTGAAGGATATTTTCTGGTGGACCGGAATGAAGAAGGATATTGCGGAATATGTAGCGGTTTGTGATGTATGTCAGAGAGTAAAGGCAGAGCATCAGAAGCCAGCAGGATTGCTACAACCATTGCCGATACCCGAATGGAAGTGGGATAAGCTAGGCATGGATTTTATTACAGGATTACCCAGAACATGTTCAGGCTATGACTCGATATGGTCGTAGTCGATCGTTAGACAAAGGTAGCTCATTTCATTCCAGTGAAGACTACCTATACGAGTGCAAAGTTGGCAAAGATATACATGACCAGAATCGTATGTCTGCATGGAGTTCCAAGGAGCATAGTATCAGATAGAGGAACCCAATTTACCTCAAAGTTCTAGAATCAGTTGCATGAAACTTTGGGAACCAGACTGGAGTTTACCATAGCTTTCCACCCGCAGACAGATGGGCAGACTGAGAGAGTCAATCAGATTTTGGAGGATATGTTAAGAGCTTGTGCGCTAGATTACGGATCTAGTTGGGACGAGAATTTGCCGTATGCAGAGTTCTCTTACAACAATAGTTATCAATCCAGTTTGAAGATGGCCCCTTTCGAAGCCTTGTACGGAAGGAGGTGCAGGACCCCATTCTCCTGGGATGAAGTTGGAGACCGCCAGTTGTTTGGACCGGATCTGATAAAGGAGTCTGAACAGAGAGTGAAATTGATTCGCGACAGGCTGAAGGTAGCCCAATCCAGGCAGAAGAGCTATGCAGATTCTAAATGCAAGGAGACAGTTTACGAAGTTGGAGACCGAGTTTATCTTCGAGTATCACCACTTCGAGGAGTTAAGCGCTTTGGAGTTAAGGGAAAGTTAGCGCCACGTTTTGTAGCCCATACAAAGTTTTGGAGCGCACGGGAGAAGTACCCTACAAGTTGGAATTACCTGAAGGATTGTCAGGAGTTCACGATGTGTTCCATGTATCCCAGTTGAAGAAGTGCCACGCAGAGATGGCTGACATACCGCTGAGAGATATGGTACCACTGGAAGCAATTCAGTTGGACAGTGATTTGACCTATGAGGAGAAACCAGTTAAGATTCTAGAGTATGCCAGTCGAGTCACCCGCAGCAATTTTATCAAGTTTTGCAAGGTTCAGTGAAGCCACCACACGGAGGATGAAGCCACCTGGGAACGAGAGGAAGATTTGCTAAAGGACCACCCTCACCTATTTTCTAGCCAACCCGAATCTCGAGGGCGAGATTCATCTTAAGGGGGGTAGGTTTGTAACATCCCAAATTTTAGATTTGGAATGTTATACACTAGATCATCATTGCATATCATGTTTATTGCATTATGGTTGATCCTAGAAATTTCACGCAACTCAAGGACCCTCGGAGAGAGTTGGGGATTTCGTTATTTTCATAATTGAGTTGTCTCAAATTTTGAAAATAGAATCATTTGATTTTATTTATTTTATCTTCAGTTATTTCTATTACAAAAATAAGAGAGAGGGAATAAAATGACTTTCCCAAAATAAAGAAATATTGGGGATTTAATAAAAAAATCAAATAAGATTTTATTTGGTTTTATTTGCTATTTTATTTGAATTTAGGAAAAATGCGCGTTTTTCAAAATTGCATTTAGGCCCCAAATAAATGTTCATCCTGTGCGGCTTGATTTTAGAAGCCGGGAAAATTTTATTTTGGGATTTTTGGAGTCCGTTTAGTATTTCTTTTGTTTATTTCTTCCGAGCGTAATTATTTAACAAAAACGTCTGAACCGACCTTGGGCCGTAACCAGCCAGGACTCTCCTGGCCGGGCCTCTGATAAGCCGCGCCCCGCCTCCGGCCGAAGCCCAAGCCGCCGCCCCGCCCAAACCCTAACCCTAGCCGGCCCCGCCGCCGCCGCTTCGCCGCGCACTGCGCCGCCCGCGTCGCCGCCGCCTCCCCGTCGCTGCTCGCCGGACCCGCCGCCGCCGCCGTTCGCCGGAGGTAGTTTTTTTTTAGCCTCCGGTTTTTCTCGAAAACCGTTCGGTTTTCTGACGGTTTTGCTTGTTTTTTAGTTTCGGTTTTTCTAAATAGATTGGTTTTCCGGTTTATTTAATTAGCGAGCGTTCATCCGTTCATTCGTTTTAATGAACGTTCGTCGTTTTTCTTTTTCTCGGATTAAATCCGCGATTTTTCCGATCGCGATTCCTCATCCGATTTTCGTTTTAGTGTAACTTTTCGCTCGTTTATCGGAATCAGGCGATTCAAGCGCCTGGAGTTTCATCTCGAAACCCTCTTTCCGTTTAACCAACTTAAACAAGTTTTTGCCATTGTAAAAAATTGCCCTAGATCCAGAATAGTAAACGAAGCCTGTTTCTTTTGCCATTTGTCTTTCGTTGCTTCGTTCAATTTGATTCTTTTTGCCAACCGGAGTTCTTAAGTTGAACTCTCTGGTTAGATATCTTATTTGAGTTTACCTATGCATTAGTTGAGTACTTATTGTATGCTTGTTTGTTTGTGATAGAGTACCCGGAGTGCGCCGCTTGCTACTTCGAATCGCTAGGTTTCCCGGATCATCAGCAAGGCAAGTAACACTTTGATCATGCTTTCCAACTACCTAGTTTTATTGCATTAGACCAATCCTCACGCATTGCATGACTAGGATCTAATTAAATTGTGGGTTTGGGAAGTAGTTGAGGTAGTACCTATTACCTGTTATTATCAAACCTTTGGGAGTTACTTCTACATTTGCTTATTATGCCATGCTATGCTAGTAGACGTGGATTGGGTGAGTGTATCCATGACAGATGTGAGATGTTAATTAATGGTTTACTTAAGGTGGCAACTTAAATACACATCTGGGTGGACTAAGGCACCTGGGTATTCCAGGATTGCCTTTTTTTATGGACCACCACCCAGGCTCAAAGGGATCATGAGATTATTCATGCTAGAAACTTTCGTGTGCAGCCACAAGCTATTATGGGCTCTAGCATAGTTGTCTAAGTTGTGCGAACTCTTACAGTGGTAGACTAGCAGATGTAGGGGAAAGTAGGTGTAACGGTCCACCCGATCGTAAGGTGCTAGCGCTTCTGAAGACTATGTCTCGGTCATCTGTCTTCTCAAACACCATGTAGTGCGAGAAACCAAACGGAGGCGATCGAGTCTTGTGGGGAAAAGTGCGCAAACCTCTGCAGAGTGTATAAACTAATCATGATTAGCCGTGTCCCTGGTTATGGACATCTTGAGTATCTAGTACCTGGATTATCATGTGAATCTCAACATGTTACTCTAATTTAATTTTGTTGGGTTTTGTTTAATGATGATGCTTAATTGGGATTGAGAATCATGTCAACCATTCTCAATGTTTAACAACTACCATGATAGTTAAATAAATTTATTCCTTTGCAGTAGGGGAAAATTGGCTTTATGCAAAACTGTAACCATAGAGCTTTCCACCAGCCAAATATGCATATAGAATAGCTGTTTCATTCCATTACTCTCTATGTGTTACATTGCCAGCATATTCCATGTGCTGACCCGTTTCGGGCTGCAACATTAATGTTGCAGACTTTTCAGACGACGATTAAGGAGTTTTTAGGTCGTGGTTCTATACTCAGTGATGCCGTTGGAGTTGATGGACTCACTTATCTTCCAAGCCTTCTGTTGTTATCGTTATTAGATGGCCTTAAGCCATATTTATTGTAATAAGTTCTCTTTTGAGACACTCGATGTAATAAGTGTGTGATTGCTACTCTGTTATAAATCCTTCAAGTAGTGTGTGGTGTCAGCATTACTGATCCAGGGATGACACCTGAGCACAGAGATTGGACCGTTTGAGGTATGGTCGCTACACACACAGTCAGTCCCCGCTATACGTTTCCGTTCGTATGTACATCCCACACAGTCGCCCCATGGAAAATGTTTCCGTTCACAGGTACGTCACACACAATTTTTCCCATTAAATCATTTGTGTTATTGCATGTATCACACATGGTTCGTAGAAGAAACTATATGGCAAAGGCTGCCCATCACACACAGTTTTTATGTGGTAAACGTTTGCACAAGGTGGCCTAACGCAAACAGTTTTCAAGAGAAATTCGTGTGTGATTGTTCATTGATCCAACACGGTTTATTCCCAGAAACTGTGTGTGTTGCTTCAGGTCATCGCCCACGGTATTTTTTCAACAATCTTTTGCAATAGCAAAACCCAATTAGCAGGCTAATTTGCCATTAGCAAGCTAATTTCCCTATTATTGATAATCCATTTATTAATCTACTTGACATTCATATTAATCACATAATATATTTCATTTCCATATTAAGGAAGTAGAATTTCATAATTGAAATACATCAGAGTACAACATGATATAGCTTCAGCACTCAGCTACCCCATTACACAACTACACCAGCACCAAGTTTCACATGCAACATGTAAAACCTTTCAAAATTAGCATCATAGACGGCATATAGACAGATGCATCTCATCTGGAAAATTGCTAAAATAGAAAGCGAATATTGAACCTTCATTCATGTTGAAGGTCTTTGCAACTTTAGGCCAGTGCCTGTGGATGATTGACCGTCCGTCCTTCGTCCTCTTCAGGAACACTTCAATATTGAACAGTGGGTGTCATATGAAAACCTTCCTCGCCTCCTGACCATAGAGGTGGGTTCAAGGGTAATCATCAATGAACTGCTTTGGAAAGGCCTGAATACAAGGATGTGAACAAATATCTTCTCTATATTGGAAATGGGGCAAAGGAATAAAAAGAGGCAAGGTATAGTAGTTAGTACCATCTTGTAGTGAACTGATGTCTTCTTCATTATGCAGACAAAGATCTTGTTTTTTGTTGCTAATTTCTTTATCCTAACAATCTTTCTGAGTTTCTTGATTTGATTGATATTCATGGACAACTCATTTCCCCATATGCAAAAAGGGTCGAACAGTGGGTCAAAACCTCTGATAGCAGGACCTACATGTGCAAGACCAAATTGTTAAAATCCAAAATTACAATGGTTCCTGCAATTGCACAATAATGTGCTATTAGACAACGGACCATGCCCGTGCTAACTTCGATTGTAAACCTCAGTGCTTCCCATTGTTTCCCTGCAACACATATAAGGTAGTTAGTCATCAGGTTAATTATTTACTATAGCCAAATTCAATTTATTCCTCACATGGTATAGAATAAGAGAATGCACCCACAACTATTGAACATCGCATTGCAGGATTGAACCAAATAGTTAACTAAACACCACAACACAAATGAACCAAACGTTAACTAAGCACCACATTGCACAATGTATAACCAAACCAAGCATGCTTGACAACTTGGAAATATAGCAATTGTATTCGTTTCTCATGTATTTTGTAAAGATAAATTCGATTTATTTCTCACATGGAAGACAATATAAAATTGCAGCCTAAAGAATTGAACATCACATTTGCAGAATTGAACCAAACAGTTAACTGAAGATGACAACTAATTAACAAAACAGTTAATAAGTGAGCACCACACTACACGACATATAGAACATATACACTAGAGCAATAGATTGCATGGTAAAATTAGATAGCACAATTCACTAGAATTTGTGAAGGAAAGGCAGGAGCAGCACACGCAACGGGTAAACCGAGCATGCTTAAACGGTGTAGCTAGAAAATGGAAGGTGCTCCTCCAAGATCTGGGGGTCGGCACGAATGGCAGCCATCACGACCTCATCCACGCATGCGACCGCGATTTGCTTCTCTGCTGCCAAATGCTCATTGAGATCCTGGCTATACTGCATGCACCATGGCTTAGGGCCGCGCTTATTTGGTGGAGGGGTCGTTGATTTGGGTGGAAGGTGTCACGCTCGTGCCGGCGGTCGGGGCATGTGGGATGTGGAAGGAGGAGGAGGTTGGGGGTCGGTTGTGGATTACCTGCCTGGATAAACGAGGCCGAGCAGCGTGAAGGAGGGTCGCCGACAAGGAGGCGGCGCTGCAAGCAAGGAGTGAAGGTTTCAACTTCGAAAGGAAGGCAGAAACAGGGGAAATGTGGCTTTTGGTAAGGGGGAGTGGGCGGGGAGGTAGATATTTCCGTGGAAGCCGAAAATTTGGAATCGCTTCAGCGAAAAAACTGGCGCGCAAAGTGTCATCAGACACAGTCCCTTATTCAGAACTATGTACAATATGTGAACATCACAAACGATTCAGATAGCTTAACCTGTGTGTGTTGATTTTGAACGTCAAAAATTTTGGTTCAAATTTCCCTGGTTATAGCGGACATCCACATCATTGCATAATTTGGGTACACAACGGAGACTAACTTCTTAATCGGGCAAGTTCAGCAGTTGAACAGAGCTAGCTGACCTATAAATTACTCTAACAAATTAAAGACCGACGCTCTTAATTAAACAAAACAAAGAGTACTACTACGACTGGTGCTTGTCGATCTCCGCCACCGCCTCCATCTCCAGCTCGTGCCTGACGGTCTCTTGGGGAAGGGGCTCCATGACATCCATCATACCATACTCGACAAGCATCTCTCCATCCACGTCCGCCATCTCTTTGGAAAAGCCACCATGAGCTGGGCGTGGGCGAACGTAATCTGGGCTTGGGCGGGCTCCCTCGTCGCAAGGTATGCGGCGGAGGAACGGATGGCTGCTCGAACGCTTTCGGCGATTGCCAGCTCTTCGGCCGTGGGTTGCTGACCGTTGTCGGAGAAGCTCCGTTTGATTTGTGTGGTGACCGTCAGTAGCTGGGCGTGGGCGGCCTTGACATGGTTGTGGGCGGCCTCCATCAGGGCTAAGGCTACCGCTGTGGAACGTACAGATGCTGTGCCGCTCTCGCCAGTTGTTATCCCCAAGCCAGATGTTGTTGCCGCCACCTGAGAAGCAACAGCGGCCGTTTGGGCTGCCATGGCTGCCCGGTCGCAGAATGCGGCCGCGCTCATGCACCTTGTTAGCATGCGCATGGCGGCTGTGGCCGCGCTATCGTCGGAGTGGGCCACTGAAATTGCCCTCACGATGTGGGTCCACGTGCCCATCTTTCACCGGCGACGACTGAATAGTGAAATGATATTTGGGAAGCGAGCTAGTGTGCTTGAGAAGCCGGCCGTGGACTGCAGCCGATGCACCTTCTCGCATAAGCCATGGGCGTACTATACACTGACGGTGCTCTAGAATATTTTGTGCTGCATCTCACATGGTTGGTGATAATAAACTATGTGCGATCTACTTAATTTTTCATCGTGATTTGAATTACATAATGGGGTCACAGCGGCAAGGGACGGTGTTTGAATTGCTAGACCTTTTATCTCGAGTGAACATGCAACTATATGTGTGTCGTAAAAGAATTGGAATTATTCAGGGTTTGTTTGAACATTTTATACATTAAATTGGTTTCTAGCCATTTTAGGTGCACAATTCAAAATTAAACTACATGCACATACTCCGGTGCACCAACATGGGTTGTAAAATGATATATGTGTCCATGAGTTTATGCTTATCTCCCATGCAATAAATGGGGATGAAATTCGAACACCACAACACCGTGTCTCTACGACAAACATCGACGCACTTGCTTTTGTAATTCTAGTAAATCCAAAATTTGTCCGAAATTTATGAAACTTGGCATGCTATCATGGAGCGGCATCAACATGCCGTGGTAAAATTGTTGTCACATTTGGGGCAGGTTTGGGTATAAGCTTCTCATAAACCAGAGCTTCTCACACAAGAAGTGTGATGGTTTCGGTAGGGAACGTTTCATCTTTCTGGACGAAACAATATCTGTTTCCTCTTCTCGACTTCAAATTTTTTCCTAGTGTCAACATAGAACAACGGGAGTGTTGTGTCAATTTTTGGGATTTTTCGGGGTTCGCTTGGACATTTTTATACATTAACCGAGTTTTCTATGCATTCATGTGCATAATTCAAATTTGAACTACACGCACATGCTCTAATGCATATAAATTAGTTGAAAATTCCAATCTGTGTCCTTGGTTTCCTGCTTAGCTCCCATGCAAGAAATGGGAATGAATTCATACACCCTGCCACCGTCACTCGGCCGCAAACATTGAGATACCTGGTTTTTAAATTCTAGTAAATCCATAACTCGTGTGAAATTCATGAAACTTGGCATGCTATCATGGAACGACATCAACATGCCATGGTAAAAGTTTTATCCCATTTGGGGCAAGTATATGCTTCTCACAAACCAGAGCTTCTCACAACAAGCATGATGGTTTAGGTAGGGAACATCCCACCTTTGGGGACAAAATGATATCCATTGCCTTTTATTGCTTCCAAAAAATTTCTTGTGTCAACAAAGAATAACAGGAGTGTTGTGTTAATTTTTGTGATTTTTCGTGGTTCGTTTGGATATTTTTATGCATTAACTGAGTTTTCAATGCATTTATGTGCATAATTCAAATTTGAACTACATGCACATGCTCTAGTGCATATAAATTGGTTGAAAAAACAAATCTGTGTCCCTGGGTGCATGCTTATGTCCCATGCAAGAAATGGGAATGAATTTCAAGCACCAGGGCACCGTTGATTGCCGGTAAAACATTAAGATGCCTGGTTTTTAAATTCTAGTAAATCCAAAACTCGAATGAAATTCATGAAACTTGGAATGCTATCATGGAGCGGCATCAACATGCCATGGTAAAATTTTTGTCCCATTTGGGGCAAGTTTGGGTATATGCTTCTCACGAACCAGAGCTTCAACAAGCATGATGGTTTCGGTAGGGAACGTCCCACCTTTGGGGACGAAACAATATCCATTGCCTCTTATTGCTTGCAATTTTTTTCTTCTGTCAACATACAACAATTGGAGTGTTGTGTCAATTTTTGGGATTTTTCGGGGTTTGTTTGGACATTTTTATGCATTAACTGAGTTTTCAATGCATTTATGTGCATAATTCAAATTTGAACTACATGCACATGCTCCAGTGATTATAAATTGGTTGAAAAATTAAATATGTCTCCTTGGGTGCATGCTTAGCTCCCATGCAAGAAATGTGAATGAATTTCAAACACCAGGGCACCGTTGATTGCCGACAAAACATTGAGATGCCTGGTTTTTAAATTCTAGTAAATCCAAAACTCGTCTGAAATTCATAAAACTTGGCGTGCTATCATGGAGCGGCATCAACATGCCGTGGTAAATTTTTTGTCCCATTTGGGGCAGGTTTGGGTATATGCTTCTCACAAACCAGAGCTTCTCACAACAAGCATGATTGTTTCTGTAGGGAACGTCCCACCTTTGCGGACGAAACGATATCCATTGCCTCTTATTGCTTCCAAAATTTTTCTCGTGTCAACATAGAACAGCAAGAGTGTTGTGTCAATTTTTGTGATTTTTCGGGGTTCGTTTGGACATTTTTATGCATTAACTGAGCTTTCAATGCATTTATGTGCATAATTCAAATTTGAACTACATGCACATGCTCCAGTGCATATAAATTGGTTGAAAAATCAAATCTATGTCCTTGGGTGCATTCTTAGGTCCCATGCAAGAAATGGGAATGAATTTCAAACACCAGGGCGCCGTTGATTTCTAGCAAAACATTGAGATGCCTGGTTTTTAAATTCTAGTAAACCCAAAACTCGTCTAAAATTCATGAAACTTGACATGCTATCATGGAGCGGCATCAACATGTTGTGGAATTTTTTTGGTCCCATTTGGGGCAGGTTTGGGTATATGCTTCTCACAAACTAGAGCTTCTCACAACAAGCATGATGGTTTCGGTAGGGAACGTCCCACCTTTGGGATGAAACGATATCCATTGCTTCTTATTGCTTCCAAAATTTTCTCGTGTCAACATAGAACAACAGGAGTGTTGTGTCAATTTTCGGGATTTTTCGGGGTTCGTTTGGACATTTTTATGCATTAACTGAGTTTTCAATGCATTTATGTGCATGATTCAATTTTGAACTACATGCACATGATTCAGTGCATATAAATTGGTTGAGCAATCAAATATGTGTCCTTGGGTGCATGCTTAGGTCCCATGCAAGAAATGAGAATGAATTTCAAACACCATGGCACCGTTGATTGCCAGCAAAACATTGAGATGCCTGGTTTTTAAATTCTAGTAAATCCAAAACTCGTCTGAAATTCATGGAACTTGACATGCTATCTTGGAATGGCACCTGACATGTTGTGGTATTTTTCGTGTCCATTTTGAGATAAGGCGCACTCGAATAATGACAACCAACAAAGGCCTCTTGAAAAAATAGCTGCCACTTTAATATCTCAAACGTTTGTATAATTCAAACCGTGTGCGTTCTGTTAACCATTCACGTGACGCCACGTGTCTTGGTTTTAATGGATGTAGGAGCTGCCATGCGGACAGCTGCTTGGCCTTGACTGGACGGGAGGCGTGCGAGCGCGGTCCGGTGCGCAGGCTGATCGAGAGGAGTGCAAGCTGTCCTCGAATGTGTAGGCTCACCGAGAAGCGTGCGAGCTGTACGCTGCACAGGCCCTCTGGGAAGCGAGCCTTTGACTTCCATGGCCGCCCGCCTTCCTCTCCGTGTGCACGCCCCCTCAGTGGCATGGGACGCCGCCGTCGAATGCTACCTCTCAACGCCACCAGCTGCCATCCTCCCGCCCCCCGCCCGTCGATCCCGGGACGACATGATTTAAAGTGAGAGCAGGATTTGTGTATCTCTTCAATGCAAATGGGTCTTTTGGATGACCCGTGTGCAACCACTTACAAACAATTTGGTGCGATTTGCATGTGTCATATTGGGTATGTTACCATTTGTCAAATTGGAAAGATTGACATTTGTTGATCTAGTAACATTGCCATTTGTCAACCTTGTAACATTGCGATTTGTCATAATATGAAGCTAAAAATCACTAGCAGTATCTAATTTTTGCAACTAAAATTTAGTAATTAAGCATATATTTCATGCATAGATTAAGTACTTGTTCTTAATTTATACAAATAGTACAACTCGACAGCTGAACCGACCAAACTTTTCCCCAATTGTTGCCAACCACGTACTGAAATAGCTAGTTCAACTATATAGTAGCTAATTTTAAGTACGTTGTACAGTTCCACCACATCTATAGTCAGATGAACTGAACAACATAGCCCCAAAATACTACTACTACTACTACTACTGCAGAGGGGCTTTGTACTACTTCCGACTGCCTCTCCTCTACCAAGCGCGCTCAATAAGAGGCGGAGGAGGAGGAGCCTACCAACGAGCTGGGCAACTGCAATACGGTGCCTGCCGCTGTTGCAGCTTCAGCGACGCTCACCTCGAATGCCCTCTGCCACTCCAGACGACCCCTCTCGAAGCGGTGATTCTCCTTGTAGATCTCCTAATTCCTCGCCTCTGAGGCGGTGTGTGCCGCGGCCACGGCGGCGGTAAGGCTCTTTGTGTGCTCGACGAGGCGCTCCTCCTCCTCCCGCAGGAACTCGGTGTAGCACGCAAGGTCGCTGACGCACGTGCGGGCATCCACCTCCGCCTCCCGCCTTCGGGCGGTGATGGCGAAGCAGGTCATGACTGAGGGAGTCCTGGATTAGGGGGTGTTCAGGTAGCCGGACTATACCTTCAGTCGGACTCCTGGACTATGAAGATACAAGATTGAAGACTTCGTCCCGTGTCCGGATGGGACTTTCCTTGGCGTGGAAGGCAAGCTTGGCGATACGGATATTCAAGATCTCCTACCATTGTAACCGACTCTGTGTAACCCTAACCCTATCCGGTGTCTATATAAACCGGAGGGTTGTAGTCCGTAGGCAATCAACTCCATACACAACAATCATACCATAGGCTAGCTTCTAGGGTTTAGCCTCCTTGATCTCGTGGTAGATCTACTCTTGTACTACCCATATCATCAATATTAATCAAGCAGGAGTAGGGTATTACCTCCATCGAGAGGGCCCGAACCTGGGTAAAAACATCGTGTCCCTGTCTCCTGTTACCATCCGGCCTAGACGCACAGTTCGGGACCCCCTACCCGAGATCCGCCGGTTTTGACACCGACATTGGTGCTTTCATTGAGAGTTCCTCTGTGTCGTCGCCTTTAGGCCCGATGGCTCCTTTGATCATCAACAACGATGCAGTCCAGGGTGAGACTTTGCTCCCCAGACAGGTCTTCGCTCTGCGGGCCAATTCGCTTGACCACCTTGAGCAGATCGAAAGCTACGCCCCTGGCCATCAGGCCAGGTTTGGAAGCCTAAACTACACGGCTGACATCCACGGGGACTTGATCTTCGACGGATTCGAGCCACAGCCAAGCACGCCGCACTATCTCGATGGGCATGATATAGCTCTGCCACCGAACAGTGCCTTGGAGGCCGCACACGCATCGGTTTCGACCATTGATTCGGAGCTTACTGCGCCGATCGAGGATCAGCGGTTGGACGCTGCCTCAGGGGCTGCGATCTCAGAGGCGATCGAGCCGAACTCCAGCCCCGCACTCCGCATGGCCCGTGACTTCGAGGAGCCGGATTCCTCTTCGAACCCCGAGCCCCCCGCGCCCCTGCCGATGGAATCCGATTGGGCGCCGATAATGGAGTTCACCGCCACGGACATCTTTCAGCATTCGCCTTTTGGCGACATCCTGAATTCTCTTAAGTCTCTCTCTTTATCAGGAGAGCCCTGGCCGGACTACGGTCAGCGAGGGTGGGATACGGACGATGAGGAAATTCAAAGCCCACCCACCACCCACTTTGTAGCCACTGTCGACGATCTAACCGACATGCTTGACTTCAGCTCCGAAGACATCGACGGCATGGACGACGATGTAGGAGACGAACAGGAACCAGCACCTGTAGGGCGCTGGAAGGCCACCTCGTCATATGACATATATATGGTGGATACTCCAAAAGATGGAGATGGCGATGGAACAGTGGGGGATGACGCCCCCAAGAAACAGCCAAAGCGCCGGCGTCAGCGGCGCCGCTCTAAATCCCGCCAAAGCAAAAACGGTGATTCCGGCACGGGAGATAATACTACCCCGGATAGCGCCGAAGAACACCCACCTCAGCAAGATTCGGCACAGGAAGATGGAGAAGCCAGCCCTCATGAGAGAGCGGCAGACCGAGAGGTCGAGGATGATAACTATACGCCTCCCTCCGAAGACGAGGCAAGCCTCGATGACGACGAATTCGTCATACCATCAGACCCCGCCGAACAAGAGCGTTTTAAACGCAGGCTTTTAGCCACGGCAAGCAGCCTCAAGAAAAAGCAGCAACAGCTTAGAGCTGCCCAAGATTTGCTAGCTGACAGATGGACTGAAGTCCTTGCGGCCGAAGAGTATGAACTCGAACGCCCCTCCAAGAGTTACCCGAAGCGCAGGCCGCTACCCCGATCAGAGGAGGAAGCACCTACATCACCAGCGCATGACATGGCAGACCGGCCACCTCGCGGCCGCGACAGAGAGGCCTCTCGGCCCTCCACCCAAGCCATGCCCCGACGCCGCTCAACTAAGGCACGGGAAAATGCGCCCGACCTGCGAGACATACTGGAGGATAAGGCAAGACAAACAAGATCGATCTACGGATCGCGCAGGCGCCCTACGGCATGTGACAATGATCTTCACTCCGGATACAACAAATCCGGCCGGGCCGAACACAACAGACATAGCTCTTCCGAGCTGCGTCGTGATATAGCCCAGTACAGAGGCGCCGCACACCCGCTATGCTTCACGAATGAAGTAATGGATCATAAAATCCCAGAGGGTTTCAAACCCGTAAACATCGAATCATACGATGGCACAACAGATCCGGCGGTATGGATCGAGGATTATCTCCTTCACATCCACATGGCACGCGGCGATGATCTACACGCCATCAAATACCTCCCGCTCAAACTTAAAGGACCGGCCCGGCATTGGCTTAACAGCTTGCCAGCAGACTCAATCGGTTCTTGGGAGGACCTGGAAGCCGCATTCCTCGACAACTTCCAGGGCACTTACGTGCGACCGCCGGATGCCGACGACTTAAGCCACATAATTCAGCAGCCAGAAGAATCGGCCAGACAATTCTGGACACGGTTCCTAACAAAGAAAAACCAGATAGTCGACTGTCCGGACGCAGAGGCCCTAGCAGCCTTCAAGCATAACATCCGCGACGAGTGGCTTGCCCGGCACCTGGGACAGGAAAAGCCGAAATCCATGGCAGCCCTCACGACACTCATGACCCGCTTTTGCGCGGGAGAAGACAGCTGGCTAGCTCGCAGTAACAACTTATCAAAGAACCCTGGTAATTCGGATACCAAGGACAAAAGTGGCAGGACACGTCGGAATAAGCAAAAACGCCGCGTTAACAGCGACAGCAATGAAGACACGGCAGTCAATGCCGGATTCAAAGGCTATAAATCCGGTCAGCGGAAAAAGCCATTCAAAAAGAATACTCAGGGCCCGTCCAGTTTGGACCGAATACTCGATCGCTTGTGCCAGATACATGGCACCCCCGAAAGGCCAGCCAATCACACTAACAGGGATTGTTGGGTGTTCAAGCAGGCAGGCAAGTTAAGGGCCGAAAACAGAGACAAGGGGCTGCACAGCGACGACGAGGAGCCCAAGCCGCCGAACAACAATGGACAGAAGGGCTTTCCCCCACAAGTGCGGACGGTGAACATGATATACGCAACCCACATTCCCAAGCGGGAGCGGAAGCGTGCGCTACGGGACGTATACGCGATAGAGCCAGTCGCCCCAAAGTTCAACCCATGGTCCTCCTGCCCGATCACTTTTGATCGAAGGGACCATCCCACTAGCATCCGTCATGGCGGCTTCGCCGCATTGGTTCTCGACCCAATCATCGACGGATTTCATCTCACAAGAGTCCTCATGGACGGCGGCAGTAGCCTGAACCTGCTTTATCAGGATACAGTGCGGAAAATGGGCATAGATCCCTCAAGGATTAAGCCCACAAGAACGACCTTTAAAGGCGTTATACCAGGTGTAGAAGCCAACTGTACAGGCTCAGTAACACTTGACGTGGTCTTCGGATCCCCGGACAATTTCCGAAGCGAAGAGTTAATCTTCGATATAGTCCCGTTTCGCAGTGGCTATCACGCCCTGCTCGGACGAACCGCATTCGCAAAGTTCAATGCGGTGCCGCACTACGCATATCTCAAGCTCAAGATGCCAGGCCCTCGAGGAGTAATTACGGTCAACGGAAACACCGAACGCTCCCTCCGTACGGAGGAGCATACGGCGGCTCTCGCAGCGGAGGTACAAAGTAGCCTTCTCAGGCAATTCTCCAGTCCGGCCATTAAAAAGCCAGACACTGCCAAGCGCGCCCGGAGTAACCCACAGCAGGACCGCCTGGCACACTCTGAGCAAGCGTAGCAATGCGGCCCCAACCCCAGCTTTCGCGACATAGCGAAACCAGTACCTCGCGTACATAACTACGCCCTTGAAATACCATGGGCACAGGGGAAGGGGCACAATAACGGCACGCCCAAAATACGGCTTAAAACGTACTAGGGGCTGCCGGATTCTTTTTTTAATTTTTTCTTACTTTCAGGACTCCATACTTCGGACGACCTGTTCGGCAATTCGACTGCCGCACAAACGATGCAAGATCCAGGGAGGCAGACAAGCCATGCCGCATTATGGAACCCCCAGGTGGTCTCTATTACGAGCAGTATACCTGTTTTGAATACAATTCCGCGGCCTGCCCCTGGCTAGGACATGTTAAATAGTCCAATATCTTTACCTTATAATACCACTTGTATCGTTCTGCTCTGACAGCAGCCTTTATATAAACAATGCATAGCTTTTGTCTATTTTCTGCATTACTCTCTTTTATATATGTTCATTAATGACATGTTGCACCCGTACACTGTGGTACGGCAAGTACGCCAGGGGCTTCAGTACCCTTTAATATGGTGTGAGAAGTCCGTACACTTTCACAAGTGCGGCACCCCGAACTTATAGCACTATATGCATCGGCTCCGAATCATGATTTGGGTCAATAGTTGGGTTTGCCCGGCTCCTATGTTTTGGTGCCTTACGTTCCGCTATATCGGCTAAGGTAGCACTAGGAGAACCACTGCGATTGTGCCCCGGTTGAGCTGGGTTAAGCACCTCAGTGGAGAAAGCTAAAACTGACTGTCATGATGAGGCGAGAGACCGGTCGCTGTTCGAGAGGTTTTTCGAGTCCCTAAAGACTTATGCCGCTTCGAGCGAGGAGCCGGATTTGTCCGGCCAAGGCGTGGATAGCGCCCCGAACTCGGTCTTCCGAACTAGGGGCTTCGCCGAAATTTAAAATTATAAAGTTCTATGGCTAAGTGAGAGTGTTCAAGCATTATAGTCCGATTGCCTGGTTCGTTGTGCTGAGCGCCTCCCTCGAAGGACCCAACTATGGGAAAAAGAGCGCTCAGGTTTATCCCGAACACCCCAGCACTAGTGGCATGGGGGCAGAAGCCGACGACTGGCCATCTCTCAATTTTTTGATAAACGGCCGCACAGAAAATAATATTTTAAATTCAACAAGCATTGCTTAAGCGCCTATGAACAAGTTTTCAGCGCACAGGATAAAAACGAGCGAGTTTATTCAAAAATTACATCCTTGGTACATTCATCCGCCACAAGGCGGGCACCCGCAAGAACATCCTTGTAATAGTTCTCGGGCTTGCGATGCTCCTTCCCCGGCGGCGGCCCGTCCTTCACAAGCTTCTCACCGTCCAGCTTACCCCAGTGCACCTTTGCACGGGCAAGGGCCCGACGGGCACCTTCGATGCAGACGGAGCGCTTGATGACCTCGAGCCTTGGACAGGCCTCCACCAGCCGCCGCACCAGCCCGAAGTAGCTCCCAGGCAGGGCCTCTCCGGGCCACAGCCGAACTATGAAGCCCTTCATGGCCTGTTCGGCCGCCTTGTGGAGCTCGACCAGCTGTTTCAGCTGGTCGCTCAAGGGCACAGGGTGTCCGGCCTCAGCATACTGAGACCAGAACACCTTCTCCGTCGAGCTGCCCTCTTCAGCTCGGTAGAATGCGGCGGCGGCGGATACGCTGCGGGGAAGATCTGCGAATGCCCCTGGAGAACTCCGGATTCGGGTAAGTAACAAGTAGTTTACTTTTATATTTCTGCTTTGCATAAAGAATGCCTTACCCGCTGCTATCTTCTTCATCTCCTCCAACTCTTGGAGGGCCTTTTGGGCTTCGGCCTTGGCAGACTTGGCAGTCTCAAGGGCCGCCGCGAGCTCGGACGCTTGGGTCTTTGACTCAAGCTCCAAACTCTCATGTTTTTTCATGAGAGCCTGAAGCTCTTGCTGCACCTCGCCGACCTGAGCCCCAAGTTTCTCTCGCTCGGTGCGCTCCGCGGCCGTTTTCTTTTCGGCCTCGGACAGCGCCTGCTTGAGGGTCGCCACCTCAGTCGTGGCCCCTATAATAAGCAGTGCAATCCTGTTATTTTTTGCAATCACGCCTCTCTATAGGCACTTTTTCTGTAAGGTATTTCCTACCTTCTTTTTCCTCGAGCTGCCGCTTGGCAAGGCCGAGCTCTTGCTCGGTCCGCTTGAGGTCCTGTTTCAGGACACCCACCTCCGCAGTCAGTGCGGCGGTGGATAGCAGCGAAGCCTGCACACGCATATTGACTCTTTATTGTTAGACTCCTGCGAAATTTACTAGATCCTCTATTCGGCTTTTCTTTCCGAACGCCAAACAGAGCATCAGGGGCTACTGTCTATGCGGTACTATTTTTATATATTTTTACTTACCTCGAAGCCTGTTAGAAGGCTAGCGCAAGCTTCAGTCAGTCCGCTCTTGGCGGACTGAACCTTCTGGATCACCGTACTCATAATAGTACGGTGCTCCTCGTCGATGGAGGCGCCGTCAAGCACCTCCAGCAGATTGTCCTGCACCTCCGGTTGGACGGAGGCCGCCGGCTCAGAAGGCTTGCTCCTCTTGGAGGGAGTTCTCCTACCGCGGTCCGGAATTGTTGAAGATTCCGGCGCGGTGTCCAGCACAAAGCCGGACTTGGAGCCCTGGGGGGTCTTGTCCCCTTTACTCCTGGGGTCCGGGAGGTCGCCTTGCGGCTCCTCTAGGACCACCTCCTCCTGCCCCGGAGCTCGTTGCGACGCCACTTCGGCGTCGTCCGTAGTGCGGGGGGAGACAGCGGGCGGAACTGAGTTCACGTCCGATGAATCCAGGGAGCCGCTCGATGACTCGTTGAGTTCGGCCCGGGGCGGGCTGCATAATTATGTTCGACATTAGGGAAAGTTGTGCGACAAAGGAACGTCATGAGTTACTCTGATATCCGAATACTTACGATTTCGCCGGACGCTTGGCCCTATCTAGCCACTCCTCTTCGTCCTCTTCCGCGTCGGGGGAGTAGTTCGGCGGAGGGGTCTTCCTCTTCCTGGACCCTTCGGCCTCCCCTGTTGGGGCGGCCTTCCTTTTCCTTCCTCCCCCCGCTGGAGGGGGAGAGTTTTCTTCTTCCTCCTCCTTGTTCTCACGGGAGGAGAGCGTCTCGGACTCTTCGGATGACGAGTCCGACACCACCACATTACGGGCACTCTTTCGAGTCCCCGTGGCCTTCTTCTTCTTGGCCTTCTTCTCCGGCACCACCTAAGGCGCTGGAACCAGCAGCTTCACTAGGAGAGCAGGGGCTAGGTCTTCGGGCAAGGGAGCCGGACAGTTAATCGATCCGGACTGCGCCTGCCAAGCCTGTCAAAGGTGAGGGAGTTTAGATCCCGCATAGAGTCAAACTATGAAAAAACTTAACATCCTGTAAAAGGTGAAAATAGCTTGCCTCGCTAGCGTGACGCTGCGAGCTGTATCCGCGGTCCTCGGAAGCGGATCTGGGAGCCTCGGCGCCTTTGGTTAGCACCTTCCAGACGTCTTCATACGTCGTGTCGAAGAGCCTGTTAAGGGTTTGGTGCTGCGCCGGGTCGAACTCCCACATATTAAAGTCCCATTGTTGACACGGGAGGATCCGGCGGACGAGCATAACCTGGACTACATTGACGAGCTTGATCGGCTTGCTCACCAGGGACTGGATGCATGTCTGCAGTCCGGTCACCTCTTTTTCGTCGCCCCACGACAGGCCCGTCTCTTTCCAGGACATAAGCCGCGTGGGGGGTCCGGATCGGAACTCGGGGGCTGCGATCCATTTCGGATCGCGTGGCTCGGTGATGTAAAACCACCACGATTGCCACCCCTTCAGGGTCTCCACGAAGGAGCCCTCGAGCCATAGGACGTTGGCCATCTTGCCCGCCATGGCGCCTCCGCACTCCGCATGGCTGCCGCGCACCACCTTGGGCTTGACGTTGAAGGTCTTGAGCCAGAGGCCGAAATGGGGGCGGATGCGGAGGAAAGCCTCGCACACGACGATAAACGCCGAGATGTTGAGGACGAAGTTCGGGGCCAGATCGTGGAAATCCAGGCCATAGTAAAACATGAGCCCCCGGACAAATGGGTGGAGTGGAAAACCCAGTCCGCGGAGGAAGTGGGGAAGGAATACTACCCTCTCATGGGGCCTTGGGGTGGGGAGAAGCTGCCCCTCCTCGGGAAGCCGGTGCGCAATGTCTTTGGACAAGTATCCGGCCTTCCTTAGCTTTTTGACATGGCCCTCCGTGACGGAGGAGACCATCCACTTGCCTCCCGCTCCAGACATTGCTGGAGAAGGTTGAGGTGGGAAGTGCGGGCTTGGGTGCTGGAGCTCGAGTGCGCAGGAGATGGATAGGAAAAGGAGGAAGAAGGCGTAGGTAAAAAGGTGGATCCTTATCCCCTTATATGGGCGGATGCGGTTGTGCGTCCCCACCTGCCTAGTAAAACTCGCTTGCCTCCCAAGCGCCGTGATAAGTGGTGCGGTTGGATTGCCCACATCCGTATTGATGAGAATCCCGTAAAGGGGGTACACGATCTTTGCTTTGACAAGACGTGCCAAGGAAACCGCCTCGCAAAACATGCTGAGGTGGAAAAGTAAAAATGATTCGTGTAAAGGACTTGGCCGTAGTGTGATGACACACTACGGAATACGTCAGCAGATTTGATTTGTGTTAATATTATTCTCTCTATGGCAATATGTGGAAGCTTATTTTGCAGAGCCGGACAGTACTCTTGGTGTTTACAATCTTCTATGAAGGACTTGGAGGAGGAACCCGCCTTGCAATGCCGAAGACAATTTGCGCGTCGGACTTATCGTCATTGAAGCCTGGTTCAGGGGCTACTGAGGGAGTCCTGGATTAGGGGGTGTTCGGGTAGCCGGACTATACCTTCAGCCGGACTCCTGGACTATGAAGATACAAGATTGAAGACTTCGTCCCGTGTCCGGATGGGACTTTCCTTGGCGTGTAAGGCAAGCTTGGCGATGCAGATATTCAAGATCTCCTACCATTGTTACCGACTCTGTGTAACCCTAACCCTATCCGGTGTCTATGTAAACCAGAGGGTTGTAGTCCATAGGCAATCAACTCCATACACAACAATCATACAATAGGCTAGCTTCTAGGGTTTAGCCTCCTTGATCTCGTGGTAGATCTACTCTTGTACTACCCATATCATCAATATTAATCAAGCAGGAGTAGGGTATTACCTCCATCGAGAGGGCCCGAACCTGGGTAAAAACATCGTGTCCCATGTCTCCTGTTACCATCCGGCCTTGACGCACAGTTCGGGACCCCCTACCCGAGATCCGCCGGTTTTGACACCGACAATGACCCCGACGGTCGACGGTGGGCTGGTGGCCACGACAGCCGACAACGGGGTGGCAGCCACGACCACCACCTCCTGCCTTCGGGTCACGGTGGCAGAGGGGGTGATGGCCACGGTGGCCGGCAGCGGGGAGGTGGCCACAACGACCACCTCCTGCCTTCGGGTTGCGGCGGCGGAGCGGGCGTTGGCCCTGGCTGGTGTGGGAGAAACGGCGGCCGGCAACAGCTACCGACGGGCACCAGTGGCGGAGCGTGTTGTGGGTGTTCCGCGCACACCCAATAGGAACGCCACACGCACTACACTACGCTGGGGACTGCGCCACCGTCGCGGTGTAGCCTCCCACCTGGAGATGTCCTCTGATGACGGCGGAGTGGCTGAGTGACGACGACGGACCAGTGTCATTGGCGATTGTGGGAGAAGCAGACGAGATAAGCTACAGGAAGGGAGCGGAAAACACGACGCAGGACTCGCCGACCGTGACGGTTTTTATATCAGGCCGGTAAGCATTGGGATTTTGGGAGATTTCACCGAGTCGAGCGGGAAGCTTGCGCGGGAACCTGCGAGGTTGTCTGGGTACGGGCTCACCAACGATTCATTGGCGCCACCGTTTGGCCAAAAGAATGCTCCCGCGCGCTGCGCAAGCTTGCGCTGTAAGCCGTCTGCGGCAGCATGGTGACAAGATGTGCGAGAGGAGGACGAAAGGCCATGTACACATACTGTTAATACAAAAAAAGAACGTTTGCGGTTTAATTACCTACTATACCCCGTCCTAGTTTATAAGTAGGATTTAACTAATAAAATACGAATGCATGTCGCCAAAGATTATATATTTGCATTCGTATTTGAACATAATTTCCAATTATATATTTTTTTATAACATGCATTAACATTTTCTTGGTTAAATTTGAGGGTAAAGTATAGCACAAAATATAAAGGGGACTATACACTATACGGAGGTGGTAGCACACGGTCGCTCTCTACGCAGCGACGCAACTATCGGCCGGCTTGTAGGCGACCATTTCCTGCGTGTTCAACTGCTCTATGTGTGTGGTTGCTTGTGATTTAGGCGGCCGCGGCACGCTCTGCTCGCGTCTTGTCGCACGCGCTCTTCTTTTGCATCCCTCCGAGTGCTCTGCCCTCATCCCTCCACCCGTGCTGCCAGTGTTTGGGGCCGGCGCACGATCATGCACGTTCCTGTGCATGCGGTTGCGCCGGGTGCGGCGTGACGATGAAGTTACCCGCTGCAAAAACTGCCAAGCGGATGCGCCGAGAATCCACGCTGCCTGGCCCCCTTTTATACATGTGGCCATTTACGTTCATCTCTCGTCTCACATGACACAATAAGAACACCCACGAGGACACATACAGAGAGGACATCCAGTGGTTCCAATGGCGCTCCCCGTGGCTCCAATGGTGCTCCCAGCGGCCGGCGATGACAACGGAGGGCATTTCACCATGCAACACATCGTGGACACCCACATGAGGGGGAAGGATCTCTCGATGGTGTACACAAATGATCCGGTCTCGGTGGAGAGGTCCATCCAAACTATGGAGAGTTCCTTGCCGAGGACAAGTACCAAGTGGTCGACTTCGACCTCGAGTACACCATGGGTCGTGCCGGGCATGATCAAAAGGTTGCCGTCGCCCAGTTGTGCGTGCGACATGACGTCCTCATCTACCACTACCACCTAGCCAACGCCTTGCGAGCATTTCTCTAGGTTTATCAACAACTCCAACTACTGTTTCGTTGCGGTGGACACCACCAACGATCTAAAAGCGCTCAAGGTTTCGTGCTTGAAATGCCCGAATCTTGTCAACATCCAAAGCCACTACAAGGTCTGGGGCAGCGAAAAAACAAACGTAACTCCCTGGTTGACCTCGCCTCGGCCATCATCGACCCCTACTACGTGAAGATGAAGAATGAGAGCAATAAGGACATGAACGCTTCGCATAGTGTGTGGCATAAGAGACTGGATGAACAACAAGTCAAGTACGTGGCCATGGACGCATACACAAGCTATGAGATGTACAGGTGGATCATTGATATGAAGAACTGTCTTCTTCCTGACCCAGACGAGGGATCAAGCCACATAGAAGTGGCGGGAGCGTCACAAGAAGTAGATGACTAGACGATCGTTTCTCCTACTTTAGAATGCACCCAATTATTTATTGAGGTGTGTGCGAATGATCTGTATAGTCACTTATGTAATTGGATGTTTATTTTAGTTATATATATACATGTTATTCTACTATAGACAAAGCAAATCACCCGGCTTATTAGCAACAATCGTTTGTGTTATTATTGGTCTTCGCACACATTTCTGATTACGGACCTGTTTGCCGCGTATCACACACATATTGTTTAGTTGAACCATTTCCATTGTGTTGCCTAATCACACACAGTTCATCCTAGTGAACCGTATGCTATATATCGCACACGCCTTCATCTGGCTATCCGTCTCTTTTGTTCCTCCTCATCCCAAACAGTTAATTGAATTGAACCGTATGCCCTGCATCACACACGCAACTAAAATCTGAACCGTGTTTGATGCATCCATCATCGCAAACGTTTTTCACCTTTTTGACGATTATTTTACACCCCCGTTTGCGATTATGGCATCGCACACGGTTTCGTCGAAGGGTCACTGATCATAGTGTCGTGTTTGGACCATCCTGCAGTAGTGCATGTAAGTCAGAGAATAATTGTTGTTCTGTTTACATGAATAAAACCTTCTATGGTCATACACTCAATATAAATGGTTTATTGAATCTCGATTGTAGTGATACACATATTCATAATATTGATGCCAAAATATGCAAAGTTGATAATGATAGTGCAAAATATTTGTGGCACTGCCGTTTAGGTCATATTGGTGTAAAGAGCATGAAGAAACTCCATGCAGATGGGCTTTTGGAATCACTTGATTATGAATCATTTGATACTTGCGAACCATGCCTCATGGGCAAGATGACTAAAACTCCGTCTCCGGAACAATGGAGCAAGCTGATGACTTATTGGAAATAATACATACCGATGTATGCGGTCCGATGAGTGTTGAGGCTCGCGGCAGGTATCATTATTTTCTGACCTTCACAGATGATTTGAGCAGATATGGGTATATCTACTTAATGAAACACAAGTCTGAAACATTTGAAAAGTTCAAAGAATTTCAGAGTGAAGTGGAGAATCATTGTAACAAGAAAATAAAGTTTCTATGATCTGATCGTGGAGGAGAATATTTGAGTTACAAGTTTGGCCTTCATCTAAAACAATGTGGAATAGTTTCACAACTCACGCCACCTGGAACACCACAGCGTAATGGTGTGTACGAATGTCGTAACCGTACTTTATTAGATATGGTGCAATCTATGAGGTCTCTTACCGATGTACCATTATTGTTTTGGGGTTATGGATTAGAGACAGCTGCATTCACGTTAAATAGGGCACTGTCTAAATCCGTTGAGACGACACCGTATGAACTGTGGTTTGGCAAGAAACCCAAGTTGTCATTTCCTAAAGTTTGGGGTTGCGATGCTTATGTGAAAAAGCTTCAGCCTGATAAGCTCGAACCCAAATCAGAGAAGTGTGTCTTCATAGGATACCCGAAAGAAACTATTGGGTACACCTTCTATCACAGATCCAAAGGCAAGGTCTTTGTTGCTAAAAATGGATCCTTTCTAGAGAAGGAGTTTCTCTCAAAAGAAGTGAGTGGGAGGAAAGTAGAACTTGATGAGGTAATTGTACCTTCTCTCTAATTGGAAAATATCTCATCACAGAAATCAGTTCCAGTGATGCCTACACCAACTAGAGAGGAAGCTAATGATAATGATCATGAAACTTCAGATCAAGTTACTACCGAACCTCATAGGTCAACCAGAGCACGTTTCGCATCAGAGTGGTACAGTAATCCTGTTCTGGATGTCATGTTACTAGACCATGACGAACCTATGAACTATGAGGAAGCGATGATGAGCCCAGATTCTGATAAATGGCTTGAGGCCATGAAATCTGAGATAGGATCCATGTATGAGAACAAAGTGTGGACTTTGGTGGACTTTCCTGATGATTGGCAAGCCATTGAGAATAAATGGATCTTCAAGAGGAAGATGGATGCTGATGATAGTGTTACTATCTGCAAAGCTCGACGTGTTGCAAAAATGTTTTCGACAAGTTCAAGATGTTGACTACGATGAGATTTTCTCACTCGTAGTGATGCTTAAGTTTGTCCGAATCATGTTAGCAATTGTTGTATTTTATGAAATCTGGCTAATGGATGTCCAAACAGCATTCCCTAATGGATATCTTAAAGAAGAGTTGAATATGATGCAACCACAAGGTTTTGTCGATCCTAAAGGTGCTAACAAAGTGTGCAAGCTCCAGCGATCCATTGATGGAGTGGTGCAAGCATCTCGGAGTTGGAATATATGCTTTGATGAGGTGATCAAAGCATATGGTTTTATATAGACTTTTAGAGAAGCCTGTATTTACAAGAAAGTGAGTGGGAGCTCTGTAGCATTTCTGATATTATATGTGGATGACATATTGTTGATCGGGAATGATATAGAATTTCTGGATAGCATAAATAGATAATTGAATAGGATTTTTTCAGTAAAAGACCTCGGTGAAGCTGCTTATATATTGAGCATCAAGATCTATAGAGATAGATCAAGATGCTCGATAGGACTTTCACAAAGCACACACCTTGAAAAGATTTGAAGGAGTTCAAAACGGATCATTCAAAGAATGGGTTCTTACCTGTGTTACAAGGTGTGAAGTTGAGTAAGACTCAAAACCCAACCACGGCAGAATATAGAGAGAGAATGTAAGTCATTCCCTATGCCTCAGCCGTAGGTTTTATAAATTATGCTATGCTGTGTACTAGACCTATTGTGTACCTTACCATGAGTTTGGCAAGGTGGTACAATAGTCATCTAGGAGTGGATCACTAGACAACGGTCAAAGTTATCCTTAGTTACCTAAGAGGACTAAGGAAATATTTCTCGGTTATGGAGGTGATAAAGAGTTTGCCGTAAAGAGTTACATTGATGCAAGCTTTGCCACTAATCCGGATGACCATGAGTCTCGATCTGGATACATATTGAAAGTGGGAGCAATTAGCTAGAGTAGCTCCATGCAGAGCATTGTAGACATAGAAATTTACAAAATACACACGGATCTGAATGTGGTAGACCCGTTGACTAAACCTCGCTCACAAGCAAAACATGATCACACCTTAGTACTCTTTGGGTGTTAATCACATGGCAATGTGAACTAGATTACTGACTGTAGTAAACCCTTCAGGTGTTGGTCACATAGCGATGTGAACTATGGGTGTTAATCACATGGTGATGTGAACTATTGGTGTTAAATCACATGGCGATGTGAACTAGATTATTGACTCTAGTGCAAGTGGGAGACTCAAGGAAATATGCCCTAGAGGCAATAATAAAGTTGTTATTTATATTTCCTTATATCATGATAAATGTTTATTATTCATGCTAGAATTGTAGTAACCGGAAACTTGATACATGTGTGGATACATAGACAAAACACAGTGTCCCTAGTAAGCCTCTACTAGACTAGCTTGTTAATCAAAGATGGTTAAGTTTCCTAGCCATAGACATGTGTTGTCATTTGATGAACGGTACCACATCATTAGGAGAATGATGTGATGGACAAGACCCATCTGTTAGCTTAGCATAATGATCGTTAAAGTTTTGTTGCTATTGCTTTCTTCATGACTTATACATATTCCTTTGACTATGAGATTATGCAACTCCCGGATACCGGAGAAATACCTTGTGTGATATCAAACGTCACAACGTAAGTGGGTGATTATAAAGATGCTCTACAGGTATCTTTGAAGGTTTTTGTTGGTTGGCATAGATCGAGATTAGGATTTGTCACCCCAAGTATTAGAGAGGTATCTCTGGCCCCTCTCAGTAATGCACATCATAATAAGCCTTGCAAGCAATGTGACTAATGAGTTAGTTCCGGGATGATGCATTACGGAATGAGTAAAGAGACTTGCCAGTAACGAGATTGAACTAGGTATGGAGATACTGACGATCGAATCTCGGGCTAGTAACATACCAATGACAAAGGTAATAATGTATGTTGTCATAACGGTTTGACCGATAAAGATCTTCGTAGAATATGTGGGAGCCAATATGAGCATCCAGGTTCCGCTATTGGTTATTGATCGGAGAGGTGTCTCGGTCAAGTCTACATAGTTCTTGGACCCGCAGGATCCGCACGCTTAACGTTCGATGACGATTTGTATTATATGAGTTATGCGATTTGGTGACCGGATGTTGTTCGGAGTCCCGGATGAGATCACGGACATGACAAGGAGTCTCGAAATGGTCGAGAGGTAAAGATTCATATATAGGATGATAGTATTTGGAAACCAGAAATGTTCCGGGGGTACCGGGTACGTATCGGGTCACCGAAAGGGGTTCCGGGCAACCCCCAGCAAACTATATGGGCCTTAATGGGCCAAGAGGGGGACTGACCAGCTCCTAAAGGGCTGGTGCGCCCCTCCCATATGGCCTGGCCAGATTGGAGTAGAAAAGGTGAAGGAGGAAAGGAATAAGGGAATAATATTCCCCCTTCCCCCTTTTCCCTTCCTACTCTGAATAGGAATAGGAAAAGGGGGAGGCCGAATTGGGAGGACCCCAAGTAGGATTCCTCCTACTTGGGGCGCCTCCTTGGCTTCCTCTCCTCCCCTCCAACCTACATATTGTTGGAAATATGCCATAGAGGCAATAATAAAATGGTTATTATTATATTTCCTTGTTCATCATAATTTTCTATTGTTCATGCTATAATTGTGTTATCCGGAAATCGTAATACATGTGTGAATACATAGACCACAACATGTCCCTATTGAGCCTCTAATTGACTAGCTCGTTGATCAATAGATGGTTACAGTTTCTTGACCATGGACATTGGATGTCATTGATAACGGGATCACATCATTAGGAGAATGATGTGATGGACAAGACCCAATCCTAAGCATAGCACAAGATCGTGTAGTTCGTGAGCTAGAGCTTTTCTGAATGTCAAGTATCATTTCCTTAGACCATGAGATTGTGCAACTCCCGGATACCGTAGGAGTGCTTTGGGTGTAACAAACGTCACAACGTAACTGGTTGGCTATAAAGGTGCACTACAGGTATCTCCGAAAGTGTCTGTTGGGTTGGCATGAATCGAGACTGGGATTTGTCACTCCGTATGACGGAGAGGTATCTCTGGGCCCACTCGGTAATGCATCATCATAATGAGCTCAGTGTGACTAAGTAGTTGGTCACGGGATCATGCATTACGGAATGAGTAAAGTGACTTCCCGGTAACGAGATTGAACGAGGTATTGGGATACCGACGATCGAATCTTGGGCAAGTAACGTAGCGATTGACAGAGGGAATTGTATACGGGATAGCTTGAATCCTCGACATCGTGGTTCATCCGACGAGATCATCGTGGAACATGTGGGAGCCAACATGGGTATCCAGATCCCGCTATTGGTTATTGGCCGGAGAGTTGCCTCGGTCATGTCTGCATGGTTCCCGAACCCGTAGGGTCTACACACTTAAGGTTCGATGACGCTAGGGTTATTAGGAAGACTTGTATGTGATTACCAAATGTTTTTCGGAGTCCCGGATGAGATCTTGGACGTCACGAGGAGTTCCAGAATGGTGCGGAGGTGAAGATTTATATGTAGGAAGTTGTCATACGGTCACCGGAATGGTTCGGGGGCATATCGGTATTGTACCGGGGCCACCAGAGGGGTTCTGGGGGTCCACCGGGAGGGGCCACCTCTCTCGGAGGGCCTAATGGGCCGTAGAGGAAAGGGAACCTGCCCTACATGGGCTGGGTGCACCCCCCCTTGGGCCCATGCGCCTAGGGTTGGGGGGAAACCCTAAGGGGGGCGCCCCCCTTGCTTGGGGGGCAAGCCCCCTCCCCTTGGCCGCCCCCCCTCTAGATCTCATCTAGAGGGGGCCAGCCCCCTTCCTCCTTCCCCTATAAATAGAGGGGCAAGGGGAGGGCTGCACACCACATCCAAGACGCAGCCTCTCCCCTCCCCAACACCTCTCCTCCTCCGCAAGAGCTTGGCGAAGCCCTGCCGGAGTACTGCTGCTCCACCACCACCACGCCGTCGTGCTGCTGTTGGATCCCTCTTCCTCAACCTCTCCCTCCTCCTTGCTGGATCAAGGCGCGGGATACGTCATCGCTCCGTATGTGTGTTGAACGCAGAGGTGCCGTCCGTTCGACGCTAGGATCATCGGTGATTTGGATCACGATGAGTACGACTCCATCAACCCATTCTCTTGAACGCTTCCCTCGCGATCTACAAGGGTATGTAGATGCACTCATCTCCCTCTCGTTGCTAGATGACTCCATAGATTGATCTTGGTGATACGTAGAAAATTTTAATTTCTGCTACGATCCCCAACAGTGGTATCATGAGCTAGGTCTATGCGTAGTTTCTATGCACGAGTAGAACACAAGTTGTTGTGGGCGTCGATTTTGTCAATTTACTTGCTGTTACTAGTCTTATCTTGATTCGGCGGCATCGTGGGATGAAGCGGCCCGAACCGACCTTACACGTACGCTTACGCGAGACTGGTTCCATCGATTGACATGCACTAGTTGCATAAGGTGGCTAGCGGGTGTCTGTCTCCCCCACTATAGTTGGATCGGATTCGATGAAAAGGGTCCTTGTGAAGGGTAAATAGAAATTGGCATATCACGTTGTGGTTTTTGGCGTAGGTAAGAAACGTTCTTGCTAGAAACCTATAGCAGCCACGTAAAAACTTGCAACAACAATTAGAGCACGTCTAACTTGTTTTTGCGGCATATGTCGTGTGATGTGATATGGCCAAAAGGATGTGATGAATGATATATGTGATGTATGAGATTGATCATGTTCTTGTAATAGGAATCACGACTTGCATGTCGATGAGTATGATAACCGGCAGGAGCCACAGGAGTTGTCTTAATTTATTTATGACCTGCGTGTCAACTTATACGTCATGTAATTACTTTACTTTATCGCTAACTGTTAGCCATAGTAGTAGAAGTAATAGTTGACGAGACAACTTCATGAAGACACGATGATGGAGATCATGATGATGGAGATCATGGTGTCATGCCGGTGACGACGATGGTCATGGCGCCCCGAAGATGGAGATCAAAAGGAGAAAAATGATATTGGCCATATCATGTCACTATTTGATTGCATGTGATGTTTATCATGTTTTACATCTTATTTGCTTAGAACGACGGTAGCATAAATAAGATGATCCCTCGCAATAATTTCAAGAAAGTGTTCCCCCTAACTGTGCACCGTTGCTAAGGTCCATTGTTCCGAAGCACCACGTGATGATTGGGTGTGATAGGTTCTAACGTTCTCATACAACGGGTGTAAGCCAGATTTACACACGCAAAACACTTAGGTTGACTTGACGAGCCTAACATGTACAGACATGGCCTCGGAACACAGAAGACCGAAAGGTCGAACATGAGTCATATAGAAGATATGATCAACATGAAGATGTTCACCGATGATGACTAATCTGTCTCACGTGATGATCGGACACGGCCTAGTTGAATCAGATCATGTATCACTTAGATGACTAGAGGGATGTCTATCTGAGTGGGAGTTCATTAAATAATTTGATTATATGAACTTAATTATCATGAACTTAGTCTAAAATCTTTACAATATGTCTTGTAGATCAAATGGCCCACGCTAATGTTGTCCTCAACTTCAACGCGTTCCTAGAGAAAACCAAGCTGAAAGACGATGGTAGCAACTATACGGACTGGGTCCGGAACTTGAGGATCATCCTCATAGCTGCCAGGAAAGCATATGTCCTTGAAGCACCGCTAGGTGAAGCACCACCCCCAGCAAACCAAGACGTTATGAACGCTTGGCAGTCCCGTGTTGATGATTACTCCCTGGTTCAGTGCGGCATGCTTTACAGCTTAGAACCGGGGCTCCAAAAGCGTTTTGAGCAACACGGAGCATATGAGACGTTCCAAGAGCTAAAAATGGTTTTCCAAGCTCATGCCTGGGTCGAGAGATATGAAGTCTCCGACAAGTTCTACAGTTGTACGATGGAGGAGAATAGTTCCGTCAGCGAGCACATACTCAAAATGTCTGGGTTGCACAACTGCTTATCTCAGCTGTGAGTTAATCTCCCGGATGATGCGGTCATTGACAGAATCCTTCAGTCGCTCCCACCTAGCTACAAGAGCTTTGTGATGAACTTCAACATGCAGGGGATGGAAAAGACCATTCCTGAGGTATATTCAATGTTGAAATCAGAGGAGGTGGAAATCAAAAAGGAACATCAAGTGTTGATGGTGAATAAAACCACTAAGTTCAAGAAAGGCAAGGGTAAAAGGAACTTCAAGAAGGACGCCAAGGGAGTTGCCGCGCCCGGTAAGCAAGCTGCCAGGAAGAAGCCAAAGAATGGACCCAAGCCCGAGACTGAGTGTTTTTATTGCAAGGGAAGTGGTCACTGGAAGCGGAACTGCCCCAAGTACTTACCGGATAAGAAGGCCGGCAACACCAAAGGTATATGTGATATACATGTTATTGATGTGTACCTTACCAGTACTCGTAGTATCTCCTGGGTATTTGATACCGGTGCGGTTGCTCATATTTGTAATTCAAAACAAGAGCTACGGAATAAGCGGAGACTGGCGAAGGATGAGGTGACAATGCGCGTCGGGAATGGTTCCAAGGTCGATGTGATCGCCGTCGGCACGCTACCTCTACATTTACCTACGGGATTTGTTTTAAACCTCAATAATTGTTATTTAGTGCCAGCTTTGAGCATGAACATTGTATCAGGATCTCGTTTAATACGAGATGGCTACTCATTTAAATCCGAGAATAATGGTTGTTCTATTTATATGAAAGATATGTTTTATGGTCATGCCCCGCTGGTCAATGGTTTATTCTTATTTAATCTCAAACGTGATGTTACACATATTCATAGTGTGAATACCAAAAGATGTAAGGTTGATAATGATAGTCCCACATACTTGTGGCATTGCCGCCTTGGTCACATTGGTGTCAAACGCATGAAGAAACTCCATGTAGATGGACTTTTGGAGTCTCTTGATTATGAATCATTTGACATGTGCGAACCATGCCTCATGGGCAAAATGACCAAGACTCCGTTCTCCGGAACAATGGAGCGAGCAACCAACTTATTGGAAATCATACATACTGATGTGTGCGGTCCAATGAGTGTTGAGGCTCGCGGTTGCTATCGTTATGTTCTCACCCTCACTGATGACTTGAGTAGATATGGGTATGTCTACTTAATGAAGCACAAGTCTGAGACCTTTGAAAAGTTCAAGGAATTTCAGAGTGAGGTTGAGAATCAACGTGACAGGAAAATCAAGTTCTTATGATCAGATCATGGGGGAGAATATTTGAGTCACGAATTTGGCGCACTTAAGGAAATGTGGATTAGTTTCACAACTCACGCCGCCTGGAACACCTCAGCGTAATGGTGTGTCTGAACGTCGTAATCGCACTCTATTGGATATGGTGCGATCTATGATGTCTCTTACCGATCTACCATTGTCATTTTGGGGCTATGCTTTAGAGACTGCCGCATTCACTTTAAATAGGGCTCCATCGAAATCCGTTGAGACGACACCGTATGAATTATGGCTTGGGAAGAAACCTAAGCTGTCGTTTCTAAAAGTTTGGGGATGTGATGCTTATGTGAAGAAACTTCAAACTGAAAAGCTCGAACCCAAATCGGAAAAATGTGTCTTCATAGGATACTCTAAAGAAACTATTGGATATACCTTCTACCTCAGATCCGAAGGAAAAATCTTTGTTGCCCAGAATGGATCCTTTCTAGAGAAAGAGTTTCTCTCGAAAGAAGTAAGTGGGAGGAAAGTAGAACTTGATGAAGCATTGCCTCTTGAACTGGAGAGTGGCGTAGCTCAGGAAAATGTTCCTGAGGTGCCTGCACCGACTAGAGAGGAAGTTAATGGTGATGATCATGAAACTTTAGATCAAGTTGCTACTGAACTTCGTAGGTCCACAAGGACACGTTCTGCACCAGAGTGGTACGACAATCCTGTCCTAGAAATCATGTTGTTGGACAATGGTGAACCTTCGAACTATGAAGAAGCGATGGCGGGCCCAGATTCCGATAGATGGCTGGAAGCCATGAAATCCGAGATAGGATCCATGTATGAAAACGAAGTATGGACTTTGACTGACTTGCCCGTTGATCGGCGAGCCATAGAAAATAAATTGATCTTTAAGAAGAAGACAGACGCGGATGGTAATGTGACCATCTATAGGGCTCGGCTTGTCGATAAGGGTTATCGACAGGTTCAAGGGGTTGACTACGATGAGACTTTCTCACCCATAGTGAAGCTGAAGTCCGTCCGAATCATGTTAGCAATTGCCGCATTCTATGATTATGAGATATGGCAAATGGACGTCAAAACGGCATTCCTTAATGGTTTCCTTAAGGAAGAATTGTATATGATGCAGCCGGAAAGTTTTTGTCGATCCTAAGAATGCTGACAAGGTGTGCAAGCTCCAATGCTCAATCTATGGGCTAGTGCAAGCATCTCGGAGTTGGAACATTCGATTTGATGAGATGATCAAAGCGTTTGGGTTTACGCAGACTTATGGAGAAGCCTGTGTTTACAAGAAAGTGAGTGGGAGCTCTGTAGCATTTCTCATATTATATGTGGATGACATACTATTGATGGGAAATGATATAGAATTCTTGGAAAGCATAAAGGCCTACTTGAACAAGTGTTTTTCAATGAAGGATCTTGGAGAAGCTGCTTATATATTAGGCATCAAGATCTATAGAGATAGATCGAGACGCCTCATTGGTCTTCCACAGAGTATGTACCTAGACAAGATATTGAAGAAGTTCAATATGGATCAGTCCAAGAAGGGGTTCTTGCATGTGTTGCAAGGTACGAGATTGAGCACGGCTCAATGCCCGACCACGGCAGAAGATAGAGAAAAGATGAGTGTCATCCCCTATGCCTCAGTCATAGGGTCTATTATGTATGCCATGCCGTGTACCAGACCAGATGTAAACCTTGCCGTAAGTTTGGTAGGAAGGTACCAAAGTAATCCCGGCATGGAACACTGGAAAACGGTCAAGAATATCCTGAAGTACCTGAAAAGGACAAAGGATATGTTTCTCGTTGATGGAGGTGACGAAGAGCTCGTCGTAAAGAGTTATGTCTGTGGCGCCCGGAAAATTAAGCTACAGTGATCCCCCGTTAATGATGCCACGTCACCTCGATACTGTTGCTAATCACGTCGTTAGTTCGAAACCGATTCAAATTCAAATTCAAAATAGAGGCAAACATCAAAAGCTTTCAAATATTAAAACTAAAATGTTCGGTTTGTGCCAGATAATGCATAGGTAATTAAGGTGAAGAAACCCTACTTTTATAAAATGTTTAAATACTCTAAAATGAATAAAATAATAGCAAATACAATTATTTAAATGCTCTAAAAATAATAAACATTTTCAAAACTAATTTGTTATAAGTATTAAACTATTGTGGCAGTGGCATAATTTGTAAAATCTATTTAGGTGCCACTGTGGTAATTTACTAAAACTAAAATAAAAGGAAACTAAAAGAAAGCAAACATAGCAAATAAAAATAAGAAAAGAGAAAGACAACACAAAATAAAAATAGAAAGAAAAGGACACCCCCGGCCAACTGGGCCAATAGGCCCAGCTAGCCACCCACGCGGCCCAGCTGGCCCACCCCGGTTGGATAACCCCACCCAGGCCAAACCCTAACCCACCGACACCCCCACTTCCCCCCACATCGCCACTCCCTCTCCCGATCCGATTTGGATCCGGGACCAGCCCCCTCCACTCTCCCCTCACGCCTCGCTCCTCTCGCTCCCTCCCGATCCGGATCGAGGCGCAACGGCGCCCCCTCGCCGCCGCTCCGCTAAGGCAGCGCCCCGCTGCCCACCTCGGTCGGCGCCTCCCGTCTCCGCCACCAGGCTGGCGCCCCTCGCCGAGCTCACTTCGTCGCTGGACAATGCCGGCAGGGTCCCGCCGGCGCGCACCAAACCCTGCCGCGGCCGCTACCGGCGAGTCGACCCACCTCTCCGACACCGACGTCCTAGAGCGCCTTCGCCGGACCTCCCCGCTGGATTGCCTCCTCTCCGACACACGTCTCGGACCTCCACCTCGCGCCCCATTGCCCTTAACCCTACGGCCCCAGTGAGCACCTCCCTCTCCTTGTCTCTCCCTGGCTCGCCTCGACGCCGCGCACCCCGATCCCCACCCTCGTGCGCGCCCGCGCCATCTCTCGCTGCGCCCGACGCGTGCTCACCGCGCCCCCATCTGCGCGCACAGGTCCCTGGACCTCCCTCTGCTGCGCTTGCCTGCGGGTGGCCGCGCGCACCGTGCTCCCCTGGCTGAAGCGCTCTGACCCCCGCCCCCTGCTCCCCACGCCTTCGCCGCCGCTGACGTGCCGTGCCGCTACCTCCCCAGGTCACTGTGGCCTTGCCTGTGCCGCTTCATCGCCGCCCCGGCCGCCTGGCTGGCGCCGTGGTCACCGGCCCCTCCCCTGCTCCCTGCCGGCTCCGCCCGCCACTGGAGGTGCGCCCGAACGAACGGGTGCCGTGCCCGTAACCCGCTCGCCTGCTATGGCCCCTGTGCCACAGACAGGTGGGGCTCAGCCCCTGAGAACGTTTAAAAAATGATGAATAATTAATTAATTAATTAACTTAATTAATCTTGATTGATTAAAATAAACAGTTAATTAAACTAATTAATTCTGATTAGATTAACCTAATCAATTAACTAAACCCTAATTAACCTAATAGAGTATGACAAAGGGGCCCCACACTAGAACGATTTTAATAAATAATAATAATAAAATGTTAGAATAATTAAAATAATAATTAATTGATTAATTAATGAGTTAATTAAATTAATTAATCATGTTTAACTAATCTAATAATAATAAATTAGCATAATCACTTAGTTAGTCTAATTCCCCTCGTTTAGTTAACGTGAGTCTATGACCAGTGGGACCCACTGGTCAGGTTGACCAGTCAACCCCTGTTGGCTGCTAACGTCAGCATGACATCATGCTGATGTCATAAATCCAATTTTGAATTAAATTAAATAATTAATTAAATTTCAGAAATTAATAAATTCTTTTGAAAATCATATCTTTTAATCCGTAACTCGGATGGAAATACTTTCTACATGAAAGTTGCTCAGAACGACGAGACGAATCCGGATAGGCAGCCCGTTCGTCCGCCACACATCCCTAGCATAACAAACTCACAACTTTCCCCCTCCAGTTCATCTGTCCGAAAACGCAAAACACCAGGGATACTTTCCCGGATGTTTCCCCCCCTTCGTCGGTATCACCTCCTACCACGTTAGGGCACCCCTAGCACCACTTATTGTCCTGTTATTCCTTGTGATGCTTTGATTGCACTGTTATTTATTGTGTTCTCCTCCGTTACTTCTTTTCGGTAGACCCCGAGACCGCTGCCGGTACCCCTGTTGTCGACTACGGTGTTGACGACCTTTCTTGCCAGAGCAACCAGGCAAGCCCCCCCCCTTGATCACCAGATATCGCCTACTCTTCTCTCTACTGCTTGCATTAGAGTAGTGTAGTATGTTACTGCTTTCCGTTAATCCTATTCTAATGCATAGCCTGACATTGTTGCTACAACTTTCGATACCTTACCTGCAATCCTAAATGCTTAGTATAGAATGCTAGTGTTCCATCAGTGGCCCTACACTCTTGTCCGTATGCCATGCTATACTACTGGGCCGTGATCACTTGGGGAGGTGATCACAGGCATATACTATATACTTTACACTGTTACATTACCGGTGATACTGTTTGGTGATGAGGGCTGAAGGGGCAGGTGGCTCCATCTAGGTAGTGGTGGGCCTGAGTTCCCGACGGCCCCCGACTGTTACTTTGAGGCGGAGCGACAGTGCAGGTTGAGACCACCTAGGAGAGAGGTGGGCCTGGCCCTGGTCGGCGCTCGCGAATACTTAACATGCTTAACGAGATCTTGGTATTTGATCTGAGTCTGGCTACTGGCCTATGCGCACTAACCATCTACGCGGGGACAGTTATGGACACTCGACGTCGTGGTATCAGCCAAAGCCATCGTGACGTCAGCGACTGAGCGGCGCGTGCCGGGTTGGACTGCGTAACGTGACTTCCTTTGTAATGGAGGTTGCTAGGTCTGCTCTCCGGCCGCGTACGTAACGTGCAGGTGTGCAATGGGCGATGGGCTCAGACCCCTGCGCCATAGGATTTAGACCAGCGTGCTGACCTCTCTGTTGTTCCTAGGTAGGGCTGCGACGTGTTGATCTTCCGAGGTCGGGCATGACCCAGAAAAGTGTGTCCGGACAAAGGGGATCGAGCATGTTGGGAAATGTGGTGCACCCCTGCAGGGAAGTTAATCTATTCGAATAGTTGTGCTCTTCGGTAACAGGACGACTTGGAGTTGTACCTTGACCTTATGACAACTAGAATCGGATACTTAATAAAACACACCCTTCCAAGTGCCAGATACAACTGGTGATCGCTCTCTCACAGGGCGACGAGGGGAGGATCATCGGTTAGGATTATGCTACACGATGCTACTTGGTGAACTTACCATCTACTCTCTTCTCCTGCTGCAAGATGGAGGTTACCAGAAGCGTAGTCTTCGACAGGACTAGCTATCCCCCTCTTATTCCGGCATTCTGCAGTTCAGTCCACATATGATACCCCTTTTGCCATTTGATACCAATGCATACATTTGTAGTGTAGCTCCTTGCTTGCGAGTACTTTGGATGAGTACTCATGGTTGCTTTACTCCCCCTTCCTTTACCCGGTTGATGCAACCAGACGTTGGAGTCCAGGAGCCAGACGCCACTGTTGATGACGACTACTACTTCTCGGGAGGTGCCTACTACTACGTGCAGCCCGCTGACGGCGACCTGGAGTAGTTTAGGAGGATTCCAGGCAGGAGGCCTGCGCCTCTTTCGATCTATATCCCAGTTTGTGCTAGCCTTCTTAAGGCAAACTTGTTTAACTTATGTCGGTACTCAGACATTGTTGCTTCCGCTGACTCGTCTATGATCGAGCTCTTGTATTCGAGCCCTCGAGGCCCCTGGCTTGTAATATGATGCTTGTATGACTTATTTTTATTTGTAGAGTTGTGTTGTGATATCCTCCCGTGAGTCCTTGATCTTGATCGTACACGTTTGCGTGTATGATTAGTGTACGGTCAAATCAGGGGCGTCACAAGTTGGTATCAGAGCCGACTGCCTGTAGGAATCCCCCTTCTAAACTCCTTGGCCGAAGTTGAGTCTAGACATTACAAAACTTTTACTAACATGGTTGTGCGCCTTACGGGCCCACGTCGCCATTGGATGGTACTAGGATCCTTTACTCCTCGATCTTTACTCTGGGACTCTAATCTCTCCCCTATTAGGGTTAAACGATTTTGCTAAAAACACTAACTTTAGGTTCTCGAAAATACTTTCTCCCGGAGAGCCCCTCACTCCGGATGATCGCTTGCTGCACCAGAAGATTCCGAAGTTACTCTACGATGCTCTCTCGAGTCTTTGTGCCATCACATTTGTGATTTCCTTCCACCGTCAACCTCTATGAAAACTGCATACACTTGCCATTCATACAATCATTCCGCATTGATCTTGTTAATACAAGATGCCTCGAACTGCTCTTCGTTATTCCGAGTATCCTTTGAGCTTACCGCCTTGTAGTTCTTGCCCCATGAATGCCCCCTACGGATAATTCCTCGCACTTACCGAGTATCCGTTCTTCCCCCGTTGTTCATATGATTCACAAGATACATTGAAATTCTATCTGATCTTTCGGTGTCCTCTGCCCACTATTGCTCGGCAAATACTTATGTGCTTGCATTATGGATGCATTCCATATGGCTAGCAATATTCATAGTATCCTTTGTCATTATCATTTTGAGTCCATTGATTCAATATGTTGCGAATGATCACAATCCTCAATCAGAACCCAGAATTCATCCTTCCGGCTCAGATGTCATTTTGAATATGAGTTGGATCTCGACCAATCAAATTGCCATCGATTGTACCCCTAAGTCCACTCAACTTAGCCATCCTTAATCAGAATGTTTGCTTCTGATCCCTTGATTTGGAAATCGCAATTCCTTTGCATTTGAGATTTGAATTAGTTAGTTATTCCCATAATTTGATGCCTTTGCATTATTTCTCCCTCTGATTGAGTACGATACTCACGTCAGCTCCATTATGGACCGCCAAACCCATTGCTGGGTTATTATCCAATGGTATCATACACATTCAAATCTTGTGAGTTCTTTCCCTAGTGCATAATGCTTTGACAACCATGCTCTACTTTTGAGTTTGTGTTATTTACTCCTGAAGTTCATGGTATATGTTCTACAAAGCCCCGACGGGTTGAACCTATTACTTCCTTAATCTATGTGAACCCGAAAGTTTTCACTGGTCATACTCCTCTGGTAATTCACCATGTAGGTTTTGACAATGAAATCATTTTTATCTAGAGCAGTGAATGAAAGGTTATGCATTGAAGAAGTGGGAGTCGACCTTGAACTTTGTGTTCATGCCCATGGACACAATGTAGACCTTATCATTAAAGCTTCTCTTAAGTTAATTATTCATGGTTATAAGTTCTTATATCTGGGATCCGGCCTTTTGCAATCACGGTTCCGACCATGTTCTCCTTTAAATACCATTTCTCGTGCAAGTTTAAGCACTTGTGTTCTGCAGAGCAATACCCTAGTCCAACCGCTACTTTGATTTGTCGTCGAGTATTACACCCCCTCGTATCTCAAGATTATCTAGGAACTGCATAACTTCTTATGAGTTCTTCATCAATTACTACATTCTCACTGATTATGATTTTTCACGGACTCTGAGTTATTAAACACTCAAAGACGCCGATAAATGAACCGAGTCCGCACTCCGATTCAAAACTCTAAGTAATCTTCCTTCAAGTCATTCCTAGCCTGATTGGCTATATCCTTATCATGCTAAATTTTAACTGTGCTACCTGGTCCTTCTTCCCGAAGCACAATTTTCGATGATGGGCTAAGCTTACATTGATCTTCCTCATCATATCATTTCGCCTTGAACCACAAGCTTGGTTTCGAGTTGTGTCGTACCTGTGGTTACAATAACCTTTCGCTCAATCATTCATTTGACTTGATGTCATCACCGATCGATTACATCTTAATGAAATCTCTCGACAAATGTGTCATGATCATCATCAAGAATGATATGCCTTCTTCCAAGTGTGAATCGAATTCATGATGGGTGATGATTGGTATTAACATTGACAACATTCTTCCATTCCCTCCAACACAAAACTTGTTCTTTTTTTGTGTTATACCTTGAGTTCCTTGTTATCCGACTTATGTTATGTTCTACCTTGAAGTATTACTGTCTTTTATGTCAAGGATGTTGTGAGGTTTGCTCCACCTCTTAAGAGTTCTTGGTGTAGTGATACTTCTCACAAGCACCATCCTTTCTTGATCCTCGTGTTGCCTCCAACCATAATACCAAAAAGTGAACGATGCTGCTTGGATTCTATACTCCTAGCAACCCTATTGCTTTGGAGTTATTTGTCGACAGTTCCTTCTTAGATTATTATTTATTGAATCACCATTCTAGCATTGATCTTGCTACCTAAGCTCATATCTCGCGTGCCCCTTTTAACCAATGTTTAATTGTGTATGTTTTCCTCCAGCATACATCGTTAATTCATTTGATCTGGCTAATGTTATCTCCTTGTTCACATAGTTGTGTAAATCCATCCTTTTTGGAAATGTCTATGGATTGTCGCTGAGTCAATCAGTCACCTCCTCACCTCTCCTTGATTTAATGATGAACTCTTGTTTCGGTACTCGCTTCCATGGTTCATTTCCTGAGAATCTTACAATGTCATTTCGTCAATTTGAGTTGCACCCTTTTTCTTCTCAGGCATCCCGAGTCTGAGGTATCTTGACACCAATCAGATCAGAATCTCGGTTAGATATGATGGTTGGGACATATTTCCAAGAGTTATACATTAGTTTTTGACCCAATAAAGGTGATGTCATGCCTAGCACACCTAGGCAGAGGACCTATTGTTATAATATATTTTTTGCAAGTTTAGCCATTCTTTCAAGAGGAAATTGTAAGACTTATTCTATAATTTATCCCTGATGAATCCTTGTGTATCTAGAGTCCGACCTTTGATTGAAGACTGTAACGCCCCGAGACCGATGTGCCAGGTGTCATCTAGTTATTCGCTATTGTTGCCTTGTCATTGCTTGTGTGTCATGCATTGCATATCATGTCATCATGTGCATTTCATTCACATACATGCTCGTCTCATGCATCCGAGCATTTTCCCCGTTGTCCGTTTTGCATTTCGGCGCTTCGTCCTCCTCCGGTGGTCATTTCTATCTTTCTTTCGTGTGTGGGGATTAAACATTTCCGGATTGGACCGAGACTTGCCAAGCGGCCTTGGTTTACTACCGGTATACCACCTGTCAAGTTTCGTGCCATTTGGGCTTCGTTTGGTACTCCAACGGTTAACCGAGGGACCGAAAAGGCCTCGTGTGTGTTGCAGCCCAACACCCCTCCATTTTGGCCCAAAACCCACCAAACTCTGCTCCATGTCCTAGAGCGTTCGATCACGATCGCGTGGCCAAAAACCACACCTCATTTGGACTCTCCTAGCTCCCTCTATGCCTATAAATAGACCCCCCCCCATTCCAAATCCCGGGTCTCCTCCCCCGAAACCCTAAAATCTCAGATCCGCCGCCGTCGGACACATCCGCCACCGACGGACACATCTGGTCCGCCCGCCGCCACCACGTGGCACACCACCATTGGCCGCCTCCGTCGCCGTTCCACCCCGCCGCCAGGCCCGGGAGGCCCGTGGCCGGCCCCCGGGGCCCATCTCGCCTCGCCCCGCCGCCCGGTGGAGCCGCCTCCACGCGCCGCCGCCCGC